>NW_025941853.1:75835-135260 GCF_000764305.2 Hyalella azteca
GCAGCTCTGGGCACAGCAGCTCTGGGCACAGCAGCTCTGGGCACAGCAGCTCTGGGCACAGAAGGTCTGGGCACAACAGCTCTGGGCACAGCAGCTCTGGGCACAGCAGCTTTGGGCACAGCAGCTCTGGGCTTAGCCGCTCTGAGCACAGCTCTGAGCCCATAATTTTCAAAAATTCGTTCGGAAAAATGTAGAAAAAGTGAGATTCCATGTTTATTCAGATCATGTATACTCATATGTATAATACATCTGAGTTGTAATAAATACCTTAAACCTTATCTAATTTGCTCGATGTATGTGGAAGTTCTGAATTACAAATGAATTAAATTTTGAGTTAATTAATAGTATTCATGTTGACACCGGATGTTATCATCCTAAATCAGTCTTTTATTAAATGAATGTTTTGCAAAAAAATTCAAACTGAAAATAAAATATTTTTAATTTTCTTTCTGAAAAATCCCA
The DNA here is from genome assembly GCF_000764305.2 of Hyalella azteca. Lineage (NCBI taxonomy): Eukaryota > Metazoa > Arthropoda > Malacostraca > Amphipoda > Hyalellidae > Hyalella > Hyalella azteca. Next base: position 76,298 of record NW_025941853.1, read on the forward strand.
AAGGTAATTTGTTTCCATTACAAATAAAAACAGAAAAAGCATAGCAATAAGAAATTAGCAGTAAACTTAATCCTAATCGTAAAAGTTTCTTCAAAATAGTGGTCCCGAAATTTTTTTGTACTCTTGTGTGAGGATCAAATATTTCCTATTAAATAATTGGTAAGATCAATTGTTTGCTAAAATTGCAAGCTCGTGAAAAAATTAAACGGAAATGAAATGTTAAGTAAAGTCATATTTTCAATGAATATATTAAAAAATTTAGTTGCATCAAATAAATAATAAAGTAATATAAATAAAACAATTTCTCTATCGACACCCCTCACATCACACCCCTCACACCCCTCACATCACACCATCACATCACACCCCTCACATCACACCCCTCACATCACACCCCTCACATCACACCCCTCACATCACACCCCTCACATCTCACCCCTCACATCACACCCCTCACATCACACCCCTCACATCACACCCCTCACATTTTTCCCACAGTTCGCCATCGCGTTTTTACCGCCGCCATTTTTCTTTTTATTTTTTCCTTTGTTTCGTTTTCCCGAAAAGCTTCCCAGGCTCCCGAACCTGCGAGCTTCCGGCCACTGAACGTCTATAGCCTCATCTTGAGCTGACACTGATGTTTATGTCAGTTAATTGCTGATGTTATGCTGACATATTGATCAGTCAACTGCTGATGTTATGCTGACATATTGATCAGTCAACTGCTGATATTATGCTGACATATTGATCAGTCAACTGCTGATGTTATGCTGACATATTGATCAGTTAAGTGTTAGTGAGATTTTGATTTATCAATTTTTAGTGATGTTTTGAAGCTGTCGCAATTTTGACATTCTCTGTGTGTACTAAAATATTTTGTGTATAATCCATGATTTATATTTTGCTCAATAAATATATTGAAAATACGTATACAAAGTATATGTATTTTCCTGCAACTCATTCTTATCTGAGTTGGAGAAGTGATGAATACTTCGTGTAACTTCCAAATACCATATACTTTCCGTATATCATATTTCGTATATTTCTCAATTTAATTGTCCGTTTGCATATTACAATGCTATAGTTACCAGAATTGTAACCCAACCGTATACGCGGCCAGAGACCGATGGGCAGCACATTGTAATGTTATTCCTACCTAATCGGTAAATTAATCTGGCATACCAACTATCCATTTTATCCTGGCAACTTTGTATCATTATTCTTATTGCTAGTAAAAAGTCCGGGGAAAGCACAATTTCCTGCGTTGATTTTGCATATTTTGTTACACCAAAGCAGACTTGTTCTATCCCATATTATTTTGATCGAATGGAATACATAATTATTATCAGTGTCAGCTCTGCTCTTAAGCTGATCTATGTCAGCTCTGCCCTTATTCTGATCAGTGTCAGCTTCGACTGGTCACGCTAAAAACTCGGGTCTGATTTAGAATAAACACGTAAAATATTTTATTTTAACTTCAATGTAATTGAATAATAAATGTTTGGTAAAGTAAGACATTATTTTCATAATAATCGGTATTTCATTTATGACTGTCACACTGGTTTACCATTTTTACGCCTCAGTATCACATTATAATTGTTAATTTCAATCAAACTTCCGACACATGAAAGTTATAGTAAGCCAGGCTACAGCGTCTTATCGTATTTGGTTTCCATCCTCCAAAACAAACGCAACTTGAGACCGCACTTTACCGTGGGAAACTTTAAAATTATATTCGCATTTAACGTCGTGAATTAACGTCATTTAACGTCAAGGAACGTCCACAAGTCCGTTTTGTGTGACGTGCGACGCTATTTGACGATCATTACGACGGTCGAAGAACTCAAGTCGCGGTGGACATTTCCTTAATAAAATTCTTAATTCCACCATTAAAAATATCATCTTGACCATTAAAAATTTTCGCTTGACCATTCACAGTTAGCAACATGAGCTTCTGGTCTTTATTACCAAATTAAGGTCTCCATGCTAGCTAACTCTCTTCCATGAGCCATTGTGAAAAAATGTATCATTTATTATATAGTTACTGCTACAGTATTTTCTTATATCAACTGTGCATTTTTCGAAAATGATTAAAATTATAATAGATCTCTGTCGCAACCGTCAGACGCCATGTTTCTATCCGGAAATTTTTAATACGCTTTTAGATATTTTCAAGCAGCTTCTTTTTTTATATCAACGCCTGCGTAACGATTGACATTTGAAAAGTTTTGCAAAATAGTGCATGCCGAACACAAACATTTTCAGCTACGCTAAAATATTTTTTTTAAGCTACAACGTTATTCTCTAGACGCATGGAATATTTAACAACGGTATTTTTACTTTTCAGAATATCCGTGTTAATGTTCGTGCGAAATTGAAAAAAAGTGTGCATTGTGATAAGGTAAATATTTTAGGTGATTTAAATGTTGGTGATTTAAATGATCCTCTTCATATGCACGAACTTCCGACCAAGATGACTTCAGTTTCAGACGAAGCATTTCGTGCTCCCTCCACTCAAAAAGAACCTGTGGTCGCTTGTCACGATCTCTGGCGCTCATGTTGGGTACAGGGCGACGCATATCAGCAATACCAAGCTACCACCTCAACCGGAATCCATAAATCCCCTTTCAACCCCAGCAACTTCCAACCGGCAAGCGTATTCCTAAGAACTTCCAGCACCAGGTTGAAGCGTGAAAGTCCTTCTGGTTCTACCTCGTTGCCGTACTCTGGTAATGGTACAAGTTCTACCACTTCTCTGGTCACTACCGTCGGTGACACCAAGAATGTTCCCAACATCATTAATAAACAGAGCTCAATTACCAACAGTATTACCCGGAGTTCAAATATCAACAGTATTAATAAGATCTCTACCTCTAACAGTATTACTCAAAGCTTCACAACCAGCAGTGTTGGTCAGAGTTGTGCAATCAACGGTTTCAGTCAGAGCAACGGGTTCAACCATGCTCAAGTTAACGGTATCAGCCAAAGAAATGGTATCAGCAATGGAACCGGTAGCAGTCTAGGCACCGGTATCAGTCAAAGCACCGGTATCAGCAATAATAACCAAAGCCTACTTAAAACCTCATCGTCGCTGACGCTGACCACAATACCGAACCATGAAAGCCAAAACTCCAGTACCGACATCATGGACGCTGCCTTCGATCGCTCCTACGAATTTGCACTGAGGAAGAATGCATCGCTGGGATTTGGTTTATCCTCAAAGCATTTGTCCACCCCATCCCTGAACAAGGTTATCCCCACAGCCTCGTACCAAATTCCCCAAACATCCCCATCGCAGTATCCCATCCGGGGCAACAACCCTGAACATGTGGGGGATGCTAAGAGGTTAGACTACCTCAAACAACACATGCTTATGACAGCCTCATGTCAGCCTAACGACTTGAAGCTCACAAATAACTTAACTTGTTATAGTCTTGCTCAAAAAGACGATAAGTGTGCAACTACAACTTCTTCTTCTTCTTCTGATGTACCTGATAAAACATCTACGCCCATTTCTTCGAATAAATCAACCGAGGATCATCAGCATCAACTATCAGCACCATCGGCACCAAGACAAAACAACCATCAACACCAATTGTCAGCACCATCAGTATCAACACAAAGTAACCATCAGCACCAATTGTCAGCACCATCAGTACCAACACAAAACAACCACAATCACCAACTATCAGCCCCTACACAACCCAATTCAGAACTTTTGACAGGCTCTTACCCTCTCCAGTACGGTACTTTACCCCATAAAACCAAGTCCAAACCCCGGCCTCTACAGTCCAGGTCCGGGACTCTGCAGCGTCACAAATCTTCAGCGGAAATTTATTCTAAAAGCAGTTCAGCGGCGCAGACTTCGTCCCTAAATCGCTTACTCAGTATTTCTGCTGAAGACATTCGTCGTAGTTTGAAAGAAACTAATGACGTCATCCAGAGGCTGCTAGGCAGTGCGTGGAAAAAATCTGCTTATGTTAGGCCAGTTGAAGTTAAATCCGGAGACGCTAACATTAATTCGTCTTCCAGCAACAGGTATGTGGATGCTAGCGTCTGTTTACTTTATCTTATCTGTATTGTTTTGATGTTTTTTTTTTATTTGGAATCTTTCAATACATTCCAACTAAGTCTATGTCGTTCTATTCATTCGTTTTACTTAAATTATTGTATTTATTCCATTTGCTTCTATATCACTGTATTGATACTATTTACTTGTATGTCAACTATACAAGTAAATAGTATATATATATTTACTATATACTATACTATAATACTTATATAATACTTTAATACTTATATGATAACTATAATACTTTTATAATGCTATTATCATAATTAACGTCCTTCACGTCGCTTGTAACGTATCGTACCTTACATAAACTATTTCTCTATAGTTCTTTTCAGCATTCTATGTTGATAACCTTTTGGGTGATAATTATCGGTTGTTGATTATATTTGTTCAATTCGGCGAAAAGTTTCTTCTCAAAGTTTGATTATTGCACCACAATGTTGGTATTTTCCTGTCTAGTCGAATAGTCTATTCAATAAATAATTTTATTTCTAATGCATAATTCGGATAATTTATTTTGGTTATTTCTGCCGGCACAACATACAAGTTATCAATATTGTAACATAATATTATAATAAAGTATTACACAATCTACGATCTTACTAATATTGAAACATAATATTATACAATATTCGATCCTACCATAGAATCAAGGGCGGATTATCGGCGGCAATTCACCTGCCAACTGCTGGCCGCCATTGACACGCCCATAATTTTCCCCAACACGAAGTAGTTCATCTTGCTGAATAATTGTGGATTCTTGCATTAAATTAATGACGAATTAATTGATTATTGGTTATGATATATTTATTTCAGGTACATTTTTAGATAGATTTTCGATAAATTTGTGGTAGAAAAGCTTTAAATTTATATATATATTTTTTACATATATTTGATATTATTTAATTCTTGCTGGATGTGAATCTAGATCAGACACAGGCGTTATTATTACAATTTTTATGGATTACGTGGTAGTTTTTATGTTTGCCATCTTGTTGATTTTACAATTTTTATTCGAATAGAGGAATAATTTTTCTAATCACGTACGCATTTATATCAATTCTTCCTTCATATAATTTCATAATTTATTTACATAATCACATTTATTGTTTATCCAATTGCTTGTAGTATATTTTCCGTTTAATATCAACGCTATAATTTTCATTACATCACTTTCAGGATCTCATTTTCTAAATATTTTTTGTCCAAATATTTTATATATTTTTTAAAAACTTAATTTTAAATTTTATTAGAATCGATCCCATGATTTTATTTCTCTGCTATATATTTTTTTCAAATAATTCTGCAATTTTTCGCCAAGTTTCTATTCTGCTTTCATGATAAACTTTCTTGCTAGACACCTCGATGCCAAATCACATACAACCACATAATGGGTCATAAAAATCCCTCCCCCCATTACCCCCCACCCATTACCACCCCCCCTTTTACCCCTCCCCCTAACCCCTTTCACACTCAGAAAACATACGCACAACATTGTCCGAAAATTGACACACTTTCTCGCCCAACGCAAGAGCAGAGAGTGACTTAGCTCTGCCCCGGGCCAAACTGGGTCAGTGTGACCTACACAAAGGGTAGAAGTGCGTGGAAATTTGTACATAGCATCACTCATTTTTTTGAGTGCATCACAACCTTATTCGCAGCCACCTCAGCCTTGCCAATTTTTCTGCGAATATCGCAACGTTTTCAAGATGGCGGATTTTTGCTGCACAAAAACCAATAACCGAACTTGAAATGTCACCATTTTTACCGTTGCCTTATTACCTTATTTTTATCAGTTTAATAATCGCTAGGTTTTACCATGACTTTAATAGAGTTAATTAAATTATTATATTATTTTATTTATAATTAAAATCTTCTACTATTCTGTTCATTCCAATGCTCAGTATTGAAATATTAGAGTACACATGTGTACTACTGAATGATTTGAGTACACATGTGCACTATTCAATGTTTCGTACAGACACATTTATTGTTATTGTACGCCAAAAATAAATATTTTCTCAAATAACCTTTCAGTTGAAATGAATAATTTTTGGGTATATTAAATGTTCATTACCCAAGGGCTTTGTAGGATTTCTCCTATATATAGCTACAACTACATCACTTCAATATTCTGGATTTTCCACACGATTATTTTTCTGTGTGTGAGTAAATGACCGAAAATGTCTCGCTTTTGCGAGTCTGATCATATTTAGATCATTTTATTTATGTAAACGTAAATATTAAAATTAAATTATTGATTTTATTAGTATAATTAATTATACATATCCGTATAATTAGTAAAGTAATTAAAAATATTTACGGATGGGAATACATGCCTAAGGGCTAAATATTCTTACGCTCTGTAATTGTCTTTTGCTTTAATGAATATTTTATTGCTAACTGCCGATTTCGTATTATTAATTATCTTTATTACATACCTAATAATTTTAAAAAATCAAATATTCCATTGTACTTCCTTTCTCATGTAAACTAAATTGAACTTTCGAATTATATTTTACAAGTGTGCCACCTATTTATTCGATTCATAACAATATTAATAATAATAATATTAATCGATTTGTATGATCAAAAAAGAATAATAAATGTATCATAATTAAAAATAATTATGACTATAGCGATAATAATACTAGTAATAATAATAATAAAGATAATAATAATAATACATTTTGTTACCATTTACATATTTAATAGTCTTAAATTATTCACTTGTAAATTTAACTATTCTTCGTCGTCATCACCTCCTAATTTCAAATTTTTTCTTTACCCTTCACAGGTGAGTTGACGGGGCCCCAGCGGGTGCTGTGAGTTAATTGTTATTAATCATCTTATGTTTATTATTATTAATCATCTCTCTCAATTATCTCTCTTATTAATTATCTCTCTTAATTATCTCTCTTAATTATCTCTCTTATTAATTATCTCTCTTAATTATCTCTCTTATTAATTATCTCTCTTAATTATCTCTCTTAATTATCTCTCTTAATTATCTCTCTTAGTAATAATCTCTCTCAATTATTATTAATCATCTCTCTTAATTATTATTAATTATCTTAGTCATGTTTAAAATCATCAGCGGGTTATAGGCGGCTAATAAACGGCCAACAATAACACAGCAAACACCTTGGCTATATTTTGGCTATAATTATATATATAGCTCTAATGGTTTTAATTATAATTAAGGTTTTTTGCGATACCACAACTCGATGAATTTTATGCAAATATGAAGAACTATCATCTGAAACGTTATTATTTATTAAACTATCGTTACTATCAGGTATTACATTGCAGTTGTTATAAGAAAACATCAAAGATTCATATTTGTCTTCAGAATTTTATCTCATCATCGATACTTATACTTATACCATTTTAATAAGTATGTTTTACTTCTCATATATATGAACGTATTTACATTCTTATATATATGCATAAAATCAAGCGTTCTCTTTTATCGCGGCCTCGAATTAGTGGCATCATATTATATTTATCACTTTTCCTATTCATCTTATCTTTCAAATAAAAAAATACAAAATAAAATAATATCAGGGAGTATTTCAAGTCTTTACACGCTAAATTAAAGTAATTGTTACTCGTTACAAAAAGTTGACCAGCGGCCCTAAGTTGGGTCCCGGTAATGAAAGTTCGTGGCCCACACCCGTCCAGTATTGTTAATTATGAACCATCGTTCGCGTTAATTAGTTACATGTGCTATTCCTACGTAACAAGCTTAGCAGTCATGTTATTCCTACGTAACAAGCTTAGCAGTCAATGTTATTCCTACGTAACAAGCTTAGCAGCCAATGTTGTTCCTACGTAACAAGCTTAGCCGTCAATGTTATTCCTACGTAACAAGCTTAGCCGTCAATGTTGTTCCTACGTAACAAGCTTAGCAGTCAATGTTATTCCTACGTAACAAGCTTAGCCGTCAATGTTGTTCCTACGTAACAAGCTTAGCAGTCAATGTTATTCCTACGTAACAAGCTTAGCAGCCAATGTTATTCCTACGTAACAAGCTTAGCAGCCAATGTTGTTCCTACGTAATAAGCTTAGCCGTCAATGTTATTCCTACGTAACAAACTTAGCAGTCAATGTTATTCCTACGTAACAAGCTTAGCCGTCAATGTTATTCCTACGTAACAAACTTAGCAGTCAATGTTTTGTCAATGTTATTCCTACGTAACAAACTTAGCAGTCAATGTTATTCCTACGTAACAAGCTTAGCAGCCAATGTTGTTCCTACGTAACAAGCTTAGCCGTCAATGTTATTCCTACGTAACAAACTTAGCAGTCAATGTTATTATTCCTACGTAACAAGCTTAGCAGTCAATGTTATTCCTACGTAACAAGCTTAGCAGTCAATGTTATTCCTACGTAACAAGCTTAGCAGTCAATACTATTCCTACGTAACAAGCTTAGCAGTCAATGCTATTCCTACGTAACAAGCTTAGCAGTCAGAGTTATTCTTACTTAAAGAGCTAAGCAGCCAATGTTATTCCTACGCAACAAGCTCAACGTCAATGTTATTCCTACGTAACAAGCTTAGCAACAATGCTATTCCTACAAAAAAACAGCTAACCAACAGACGATGTTCCTGTTAGAACTCTAATTTGTTAATGGTATTTCTACCGAACCGCTACCAAAACGATGCAAATATTAGTAAAAATTCAGTTAAAAAAGTATAGGAGTATTTTCGACGGCCGAAAGGCGGCCATTTAGTGACCAGCGCAATTAATATCGGGCAGAAGTGTACAACTACTGGGGCAGAAGTTGGCAATTTAGAGCAATTTGAGATGGTCGGGCAATGCAGCTGCAGCTGGCACTTAGTAAATTGCTGTAATTAACTTATTGATTGTGAAGCAAACTTATTCGTCATGGAAGAGAAGGAAGAACATTCCTTGTACTCTTTTTGAGTTATTATTTAGTTAAGGTTTTATTTTTGTTATAGCATGTCCAAACAACTTTCCCTATCAATTATTTGGTTCAAGTATTTAGCTATGCATTATCATTTTTATTAATTTATATATTCCTATCCCTCCTTATTACATTAATGTTTTGATTCATTTTTTCACATGTTCATTTTATATTTTTTACGAGTCTTGTCCAATAGGGAAAAAATCTGTCACAAATCGAAATTAAAAAAACCATCAGCTTCTAATATTTCCAAAAAAATAAGCAACTAAATCATCAACTTGATTCTACATTAGTTCCAACGCAGCTTCATCAAAAACAACCTTGTTTCATAAAATTCAACGCTGCTTCATTAAATTCAACCATGCTTCATAAAACTCAATACTGCTACGTCACATATACAACCTCGCTTTGTTAAATTCAAACCCGCTTCATTAAAGTCAATTCCGCTTCATCAAATATAAATTAGCTTCATCAAACTCACCCTACCTTCATCCAATTTAACCTTTATTTAGCCCTCGATCTCATGCATCATATATTTCTCGTACTTCAGGCTGACCTTTTACATCAAACTAGTCACTCACAGCAAGTTGATCTCGTATTTCAAGCTTATTTGGCACATCATTTAGATTTGGTTCATTTTAAACTTGATCTAGTTTATCAATTATGTTGATGTTGGTTGCCACAACTTGATCTACTTCATCAATTATGTTGATGCACTGCATCAACTTGATCTAATTCATCAATTATGTTGATGTGGGTTGCCACAACTTGATCTAGTTCATCAATTATGTTGATGGGTTGCCACAACTTGATCTAGTTCATCAATTATGTTGATGTTGTCCCACAACTTGATCTAGTTCATCAATTATGTTGATGTGGGTTGCCACAACTTGATCTAGTTCATCAAGTATGTTGATGTGGGTGCCATAACTTGATCTAGTTCATCAACTATCTTCCCCTACATCAAGTTTATGCGTGACGACATAAGTGGGCCCGAAAGCCCGCGCCCCACGCTCGGCCGGACCCAGACAAAGGGCGCGCGCTCGGCAATAATGACGGCCGGAGATTGCGGGGCGCGTGATGGCCCGCGGGCCAACCTTTGTCGGCCCCGCCCTCGCTGTTTGCTTTACAGCGCCAGGACCCTTTACTGGCCCACTGAGTTATGGTCCATGGGCCCTTTAATGGCCCACGGGCCCTTTACTGGCCCACTGGTCTATTATTGGTCCATGGGCCCTTTACTGGCCCACTGGCCTATTACTGGCACACGGGCCTTTTGCTGGCCCATTGGATAACAGCCCATGGGCCCTTTACTGGCCCACTGGCCTATTACTGGCACACAGGCCTTTTGCTGGCCATTTGGATAATGGGCCGTGGGCCTTTTACTGGCCCACGGCCCCGACTGGCACATTAGTAAGATGAATTCTGAGCATGCAATTCATGCTACAATATTCAGATTTGTGTTCATGTTTGAGTTTAATATGGTAATATATATTACTGTCGATCATGTATGTATATTACTTTTATTCGTGTGTACGAATAACTGTTATTCATGCATATATTTTGCTATTATTGTCTTGCACATCGCTTTTCCTCACTATTAATTGAACTGCAGCCATTATGGTTTACAATTCATGATCGGCAGGATAACCTAACGCTCGTTTTTCATTTCACGCTCCATTTTTGCAAAGAAAAAAAAAACACAAGTAGAGTGAACCTTCTTCACTCTAGTATATTTAGTTTAGTATAGAAGATTTTTAGAGTTACTCTTCAACTTAATATGACAATTGTGTCGCTACCCAAAGTGATGAAGTAGGAATCGAGATGAGACGTTGAAGTGTTGACATAATGAACGCCTATTCATCAGCGCCATTCACTGAGAACAATTAGCGGGACTTCGTCCAAATAAAGGTGCACTCATTGCTCTTGCATGGGTCATTCTGACCCAGTTTGGACCAACAAGAGACCATATCAGGTCTAAATCTGCTCTTTCGCTTGTGCTGTGGGTAATGTTGTGTGTCCCTATTAGGACACTATAACCATTCATTTTTCTAAGTGTATACGAAACCAACAAGCCTGCGGCCGGCACGCTCGCCCCAGCATCAAGGATCTGAAGGATCTTGTTTGCTCTGATCCTTACAAGATCAGGATCTTCTACACTCAGAAAAATAAACACACACAAGTAGAGAATGTGCCTCGCTGCTTGAACAAAGTCCCGCACATTTATTTGAGTGTAGGTGATCTATCCTTGGCCTCCTCATTACTAGGTCCGCTGTTGGTTTTCAAGACCATTTGTGTAGTTTATTGGTTTTAGGAGAACAGGTTAGGCGATGGTTTGGCGCAGGTTAGGCGCAGGTTAGTTGTAGGCTAGGCGCAGGTTAGGCACAGGTTAGGCGCAGGTTAGTTGTAGGTTAGGTGCAGGTTAGGCGCAGGTTAGGCGCTGGTTAGGTGCAGGTTCGGCGCAGGTTTGGCGCAGGTTGGGCGCAAATTAGGTGCAGGTTAGGCGCAGATTAGGTGCAGGCTAGGCGCAGGTACGCAGACTGCGGAAATTGGTCTCACGTAATTGGATTTTTTAGCGGAGACGCCCACACTAAGAAAAATGAGGAGACATTGTCCAAACAATGAAGCACTTTCTTAGCTAGAAAAATCGCAAGCAAATTAATCATTTACATAAATTTATTGGCATATATAATCAATTTTGCATGAATGTATTCTTCAGCTTTCCAGATTACACCTGGAATAATTTTACGTAATAATATTCTTTTACAATTAACAATGCTCTAATTTTGCATATTTTGGGCGCGCTAATAACACGTAACCGTTCAAGTAGAGTACCTCTGCCTGTTCAAGTAGAGCACTTGTGGCTGTTCATGTAAAGCACCTGTGGCTGTTCATGTAAAGCACCTGTGGATATGCCAGTTGCTATGTAGAGCATTCGCCGCAGGGCAGGGCAGGTTAACAGCAGGTTTGCCTGCCTCGTGTCTGCCCTGCGATCGGTAAAGTTCATGCTGTGCGCCGACATGAAATTTTTTTTGCTATTTCTTGAACATTTTTTTATATTTCCCATCTTGTGATACACATTCTAAAAATTCCTTATACGATGTTTTACTTTGTATAAAGCACCATGTACAATGTTCTGTAATACCTACGTAGCACCTATAGTACCTAGCAATAAGAATCAACTTTTTACGATGTTATTACCTATGTCCATTGCACAATTTTCAATCGTGTTTGACCTTGACGCCGATAACCCGCCGATGAAACCCAATATTGGACGTTGCGGTTGAGCGGCTCGAGATTCCAGTTCTGATTTAGTTCGGTTTGTTGGCCTGAGTCGAGGTCCTTATTGTAAAGTCACGCCCTAGCCTTATTGTGCATGTTGGGCAGTTTATGGGCGATCTAAGGCGGTTTATAGGCGATCTATGGCGGTTTATAGGCGATCTTGCGCAGGTTATAGGCGTTCCATGGCAGTTTATAGGCTTTCTGGGGCGCTTTATGGGTGATCTATGGCAGTTTATAGGCGTTCTAGGGCGGTTTAAATCGATCTATGGCAGTTTATAGGCGATCTATGGCAGTTAATAGGAGATCTAGAGCAGTTTACAGGCTTTCTAGGGCGGTTTATTGGCGATCTATGGCAGGTTGTAGGCGATCTAGAGCAGTTTGCAGGCTTTCTAAGGCACTTTATAGGTGTTCTAGGGCAGTTTATATGCGGCCTAGGGCAGTTTACAAGTTTTCTAGCTAGGATTGTTTATAGTACCATATGTGACATATATTACCATATATGACATATAGAACTATATATGACATATAGTACATAAACAGCCATAGGCGATCTGTGGCAGTTTATAGGCGAGAAGTTTATAGGCGATTTATGGCTGTTTATATGCGGCCGGGGATTGTACAGGGATCGACCGGTGATAATTCGGCTTCAATTTTTTACACGAGATTTGTGAGACATTGAATAACCTACGGGATTATTTTTCCACAGAGAAAGCATGTGTGTGGCTGGTTATTGTGCTGGTGAGATTATGGGCAGACACGCCATAAAGTTTTGCCTTAAAACTGACATCCCGTCGAACTCTTACCCATAAAATTCTGTCTCACCATCTCGTTTATGATAATTAGAATAAAAAATATGAAGTCTCGATCATTTTGTTGAGTCACTCATGAGTATACACTCATCCATCAGTATACATCAGTATACACTCATCCATCAGTATACATCAGTATACACTCATCCATCAGTATACATCAGTATACACTCATCCAGCAGTATACATCAGCATACACTCATCCAGCAGTATACATCAGTATACACTCATCCATCAGTATACACTCAACCATTAGTATACACCAGTATGCACTCATCCATCAGTATACACCCATCCATCAGTACACATCAGTATACACTCATCCATCATTATACATCGGTATACATCAGTATACACCCATCCATCAGTATCCATCAGTATGCACCACCCTCCCCCCCAGGCCAGAGGTTCACCACCAATTAAGCATCACTTCTCAGGAGGTCACGTCTCTCTCACCATCACGCGCACCACATCCTGCCTCCCACCATCACTGCTGGTGCACTGCTGGTGCTGGTGCTGGTGCTGGTGCACTGCTGGCGCTGGTGCACTGCTGGTGCTGGTGCTGGTGCGCTGATGGTGCAGTGCTGGTGCGTGCTGGTGCTGGTGCTGGTGCGCTGATGGTGCAGTGCTGGTGCTGGTGCACTGCTGGTGCAGTGCTGGTGCTGGGGCACTGCTGGTGCTGGTGCGCTGATGGTGCAGTGCTGGTGCTGGTGCTGGTGCTGGTGCTGGGGCACTGCTGGTGCTGGTGCGCTGATGGTGCAGTGCTGGTGCTGGTGCTGGTGCTGGTGCTGGTGCTGGGGCACTGTTGGTGCTGATGCTCTGCTGTTGTGGAAATCATTCATTACATTTCACGAATTTATTCAGTAAAACTCACGGATTCATTCACAAAAATTCAAAAAATTATTCACCATAATTCACGCATAATAAAGTCACCGGAACAGAAGTTGCCCGTTGAAAGACGAAAGACTGAGGATCGATAGCAATTATTTTCCTCCATTTCGACGCCTCCCTTTCATTATTTTAATTACGGTTGAGTTATCGACGGCCAACGATGATTCGACCATAAACCGGCAATACCGCGAATCTGATATTGAAAGGAGCTTTTCAAGGAGCGATTTGAATGGAACAAGACTGCCGTCTTTTGGGAGGAAGCCATTGTGTTGTCGCAAACAGGCCTTCAATGGAAAAATGGTCATATACAGACAGAGATGTGTGAGAATACAGCTCTTATAGAGACAGAGATGTGTGAGAATACAGCTCTTATAGAGACAGAGATGTGTGAGAATACAGCTCTTATACGGACAGAGATGTGTAAGACTGCAGCTCTTATACAGACAGAGATCAGTGGGAATACAGTCCATATACAGACAGAGATGTGTGGAATTCAGCTCTGGTACAGACAGAGATGTGTGAGAATACAGCTCTTATGCAGACATGTATGAGAAAACAGCTCCTATACAGACCGACATGTCTGAGAAAACAGCTCTTATACAGACAAAGATATGTGAGAATACAGCCCTCATACAGACAGAGATGGGTAAGGATACAGCCTAAGTACTGACTGAGATGTGTGGGAATACAGCATTTATACAGACAGAGATGTGTGAGAATGCAGCTCTTATTCAGACAGTGATGCGTGAGAACACAGCTCTCATACAGACAGAGATGCATGAGAACACAGCTCTCATACAGACAGATATGCGTGAGAACACAGCTCTTATACCGACAGAGATGTATATGTACGCAGCTCACATTCAGAAAGAGATCTATGGGAAACCAACTATTATTCAGACAGAGATGCATGTGTACACAACTAACACACAGACAGAGATCATGATAAGATCACACACCATATGTCAGCTCGTCGTTCCTTCATCCAGAACCTTGTGCTGGTCTCACTTCAGAACTCGTGACTCAGTTCTGCACAAGGGTTTCTACACGTGACTCAGTTCTGCACAGGGTTTCTACACGTGACTCAGTTCTGCACAAGTGTTTCTACACGTGACTCAGTTCTGCACAAGTGTTTCTACACGTGACTCAGTTCTGCACAAGTGTTTGTACTCGTGACTCAGTTCTGCACAAGGGTTTCTACACGTGACTCGGTTCTGCACTGACTCACTATCTGTGAAATAGTCATTGAATTTATATCAAAAACATCAATCGTTCATTGATGGGAGATTCTGTTAAGAATATAAATAGATGATGCGAGTATATAACCCGTCCATTTCTACCTGTTACCTTTCTACCTGTTGGCTTCCTGCCTGTTGGCTTTCTACCTGTTGGCTCTCTACCTCTTGGCTTTCTACCTGTTGGCTCTCTACCTGTTGGCTCTCTACCTGTTGGCTCTCTACCTGTTGGCTCTCTACCTGTTGGAACTCTACCTGTTGGCTCTCTACCTCTGGGATTTCTACCTGTTTCCTTCGTGCCTGTTGGCTTTCTACCTGTTGGCTCTCTACCTCTGGGATTTCTACCTGTTTTCTCCGTGCCTGTTGCCTTTCTACCTGTTGGATTCTTACCTTGGGCCCAGTTCGCACCTCACGCAAGACTTAGTAATTCAAGGCAGCGGTGGGCTCTCAACAATGATACCTTGTGTACTATGACGATGAAATGTATTTTTGAAATAGGATTCTCGTACATCAGCATTGGTAATTAGCCACCTGCATTAAAATTCGCTTGTATTTTACTGGCCAGATGTCACGAACTTCGCTCGTTTTTTTCTTTCTTTTTCTGAATATTGGATCCTTTTGTTTGAATTGCAGGAGATTTACAAGTGGTGTAAAAGTGGCCGACGAAAGTACTGCCAAAATAAATCGTTGTTCGTCCACATCTCGCGGAAACGTATCTCTCCATTCCGCGGAAGTTCGTTCGAATGTTTCCGATGACTGGCAATCATTGGCTGACTGGCAATCATTGGCTTGCTTTGTCCGGTTTCCGGCGGAACGCGGTCGCCAATCACAGATACGGACATAACCAAGGCCTCGACAAAATCGTGAATACAGCAGCCAATCAAGGTCTTTTCTACAAAACCAATCACGATCATTTTCTTCAATCCAATCACTGTCTACGTTTCTTAACAACCCAACCGCCAAATTTACTAGCTCGGTAACTGTCACTGGTAATGTGAGAAAATTTTCATGGCAATTACTGTAAAATTTTATAAGAAATCGATGTCAATTTATCGAGGCAATAATGATCGATATTTCGACGGCTCATTACTGTTTTTGAAAACATTTTAAGCCAATTTTTTAAGTCAAAGACGTAATCGCAAATAATTCTTTTTAGCTCAAGCAGGGTAAACTTTCCGTGGCAAATCACGGCTAATTTATATCAACTGTGAAACTTTTTTCTATAGCAGTGACATCCAAGTTTTCAAGTATTACACGGCCGATATGGTAAATCTGAATATACAATAAAAATTTATATTTTTCCGATTCGCCGCGAAAGTTTTATATAGGAATGTGTGAATTATATACTGATATACAGCTGTAAATCTGTATTATTGATATACAACTGTTCACCTGCATTATTGACATACAACTGTGCATAAGTGTTATTAATTCACATCAGTTTTAGACATAAAATAACCGAATACAGCTGTATATATATACGTTATTAATGTACAACTGTACATCTGTATTATTGATATACAACTGTACATCATTAGTATTGATATACAACTGTGCATAAGTGTTATTAATTCACATCAGTTTCAGACATGAAATAACGGAAGATAAAATAACATTGTTAAGTCTCACGTATGTTCCGTGCGTGTCTGTGTGTGGTCCGTATATGTCCCGTATGTCACGTATAGACCTGACTTTTATAACACCCGTATCAGAACCCTTATCAAAACCTGTCTACTCTTTGATAAGCTAATGCTACTCGTTAGCATTGCTGATAACACAGCGTGGATGGTCCAGGGTGCTAATTTAGTATTCAGCCACATCAGTTTTACATCTGCATGTTAAATTCTCACTCCGACTACTGACACAACACAAAATCAAGCCTCTTGTCGTGTGTAAACACTAAAATCAACCTACACACTGTATGTGTGTTAGGTGCAAACACACTATCAAGCCACATGCCACAATAAAGCCACATGCCACAACCAAGCCATACGCCACATAGTGCCAAGCTATTACTTCGTCTGTAACGCGAGCGTGACACGCGCGCCACAGACCTCCCGCGGTGCCAATTTTTATTGCTGCTAATTCTGCTCACGCGGCACTCTTGCTGCTCACGCGGCACTCTTGCTGCTCACGCGGCACTCTTGCTGCTCACGCGGCACTCTTGCTGCTCACGCGACACTCTTGCTGCTCACGCGGCACTCTTGCTGCTCACGCGGCACTCTTGCTGCTCACGCAGTAGTTTTTAGCTCATTTTATATTATTTCATTGCACTTTTTTTTAATCATAGCATTGGTTAGTATTTTATCTTCTTTTGTGTATTAAGTGAACTATCAGTAACTTTTAGGCGGGCGTTTCGGTTGCCAGCTAAGAACAACCTGCAGAACCTCGTTAACTATCATTTGAATCGTATTTCGTTAACATAGCTCGTAAAATATCATTCAAATCAGGACGGAATGTCAAATTATAAGCGGACGCAACGCCAATAAATTCCGACTGCCGAGCCCAGATTTTCCGCGTTCCGGCGAAATCTCTCATGCGGATTCTTGATCGGCGTCCGTCAAATTTTGTTCCACGGACGCTCGTTAGTTTATCCGGCATTCAATAACGCGGACGACTGCCATCGGCTTCCGATATAGCGGACATGTTTTGGTGAACCCGGTTTGTGGACCGGGTTTTAGGGTCCGGGTTTTGGTGGACCGGGTTTTAGGGACCGAGTTTGGTGGACCTGGTTTTGGTGGACCGGATTTGGCGGACCGGGTTTTGTGGACCGGGTTTGGTGGACCCGGTTTGGTGGACCCGGTTTGGCGGACCGGGTTTGATGGACCGGGTTTGGCGGACTAGTTTTGCGGACCAGGTTATACAATGTCCGTTTTATCGCAAGCAATATAAGATTACTTTCTTCAGTGAAGCAGTAGCTGCTGAGAGCGGCAGGTTTAAAAATGTTATTTTACCCGCAATTTTATGAGTAAATTAGAAATTCTTTTCAGTCGAGCAACATCAATCTCGTAATTGTCTATCACAAATGACATAATTATCTATCACCCTTTATTGCAGTTGCTGATTTGAATTGAAAGGTAATTCTGGTCTTCGTCGAAAAATCTTTATATTTTCGTACAGAGTTTAAGCAATGGAAGAAGTACTATCCTACTTATGATCTCTGTATAGCTGACTGATTATACGAAAATTTGGACTAACATGAGCAAATTTTCAAATTTTAACATGATAATTTACTCACAAACGTAAAATATAAAAAATAACGTATAAATAAAATAACTCTCATCGAAATAGTAGCCATCGCTGCCATACTCAACACAATATATATATAAAATGTATGTACTGTTCCCCCTTTAAACCGCCGGTGATTTTCAACAGGGTTCGTATAGGGCCTGATCTGCGGACATATTTTGTACTCTTCAAGCCGCAAAGCCAAAAGCCTCTTTGCTGCGCTGGCTTACGTGGCGAGCTCGCTCTGAAATCTGAAGAATTCGGATTGAATTTTTTTTTCATCTTTGGGGCCTTTGTGTGGAATTGAGGGATGGCATGTGTGTCAGGTCGGTGCTATACTGAATCCTATAGCCTATACTGAGTACGAAATACTGTATATGCAACGTCGAATACTCAATAATCTACGTAAGGATCATAACCCTTTACTATACCCTATACTGCACGCTATACTGTATCATATGTTGTACCATATGCTGCACTCTATACTGCACGCTATGCTGTATCGTAGATTGTCCCATATGCTACACTCTATACTGCATGTTATACTGTATCATAGATTGTACCCTATACTGCATAGATTGTACCCTATACTGTACCCTATACTGTACTCTGTACTGTACCCTGTACTGTACCCTATACTGTATCCTATACTGTACTCTATACGGTACTCTATACTGTACCCTATACGTACCATTTACTGTACCCTTTACTGTACCCTATACTGTACCCTATACTGTACCCTATTCTGTACCCTATACTGTACCCTATACTGTACCCTATACTCTACCCTATACTGTACTCTATACTGTAAGCTCTACTGTTCTCTATACTAGCGGCCCAACTACGCATAGCGGCCAATTTCTCGTCAGGGATTGGCGGGTCCAGCTTGAACAGCCGTCAGTGATTGCAGTGATTGGCTAGGGGACCTACGAACTCGTAACCATGTTTGAATTAATTAATTCAACCATGCTCGTAACCAAACCATTTCTGCTGTGCGGCCGCGGGCTCGCAGCGCCGGCGGAGCGAAGCGTTGCTTTGCATTTCAAGGCCACGCAACCCCTACTGCGAACCGCGGCCTGACTCCGGCTCCCAGATAGTTTGGCCCCGCGTACAAACTCCGGCTCCCAAATAGTTTGGCCCCGCGTCCAAACTCCGGCTCCCATATAGTTTGGCCCCGCGTACAAACTCCGGCTCCCAAATAGTTTGGCCCCGCGTCCAAACTCCGGCTCCCAGATAGTTTGGCCCCGCGTACAAACTCCGGCTCCCAAATAGTTTGGCCCCGCGTCCAAACTCCGGCTCCCAGATAGTTTGGCCCCGCGTACAAACTCCGGCTCCCAAATAGTTTGGCCCTGCGTACAAACTCCGGCTCACGAATAGTTTGGCCCCACGTCTTAACTCCGGCTCCCAAATAGTTTGGCCCCACGTCTTAACTCCGGCTCCCAAATAGTTTGGCCTCGCGTCCAAACTCCGGCTCCCAAAAAGTTTGTTCCCACGTCCAAACTCCGGCTCCCAAATAGTTTGGCTCCTCGCCCATACTAATTTATCACCCAGAATTTATCTGAATTTTACATTTTTCTATTATTCATATCATTTCCTGCATTCCGCCTCTTCGTTCTGGCAGCACAACAATAGAATACTGTATTTGTGTAGCTGAGTCACGCTATATATTTTAGTTTTGTTCTAACAGTGAAATTGCTGCAAAAAAAGTTCTGATATGAGAATACATTAGAGCAGTAGCTACTTCAACAGCACCTAAAGCAAAAACACCAACAGCACCTAAAGCACCAAAAACACCAACAGCACCAACAGCACCAACAGCACCTAAATCACCAATAGCGTCAGCACCAACAACAACAACACCAACAGCACCAACAGCAGCGGCAGCACAAACAAAACCAACAACACCTACACCAACAACACCTAAAGCACCAACAGCACCAACTACACCCACTGCACCAACAGCACCAACAGCACCCACTGCACCAACAGCATCAACAGCAGCACCACTAACATGCAGAGCAACAGAAGGCAACAGATGGCGGGGTCTGTAATTTGTTGAGTTAACTTTACAGTTTTTTAGAAACTCGGCACCTGTTGCGCTGAGAGCCGCGGAGGACAGCTGCCGAGAACTCCTGAAATTGTAATAGTTGAGGGAGCATCGTAAGTATATGTATAGCATTGTAACTTTGATCGTACGTATCATCTAAAGTTTAATAGTAGCTATCATCGTATGTTCCATCGTATGTATCATCGTGAGTTTGATCGTGGCTATCATCGTAAGTTTTATCGTAGCTATCATCGTATGTATCAACATGAGTTTGATCGTGGCTATCATCGTGAGTTTGATCGTAGCTATCATCGCATGTATCATCGTAAGTATCTTCGTAGATTCCATCGTATGTATCATTGTAAGTATTATCGTGAGTATCACCATTGGTTTCATCGTAGGTATCTCTACTAAAATTTTGAGAGACCTGCCATCATCGGGCTTGCACAATTGTATTTCTTTTTTTTTTCTAAATTTTTGAGCGACTTTCACCCACCGCAACCGCCGTACCCTGATGAAAATTATCCGCCGATTATATAGTTAACCGTTGTTCCGGCAGGTAATGGCCGCCTATACCCCGGCCATAATAATTATGAGGCCAGCGTGGGTGGTCCTAGCTCTGCCTCCTCTCAAATCCTATAATCCTATATATCCTACCTATAATTCAGATATAATTGTACTCGTAATAAACGTTAAAAAGAGTCATGTATAGCAAACTGGTATGTTATACATGGCTAATATATGGCTTCAGAATATTATTTAAAGTCTATTACGCTTCATAATTTTATACAGTTGAAATGTTGATAAAGTTGCAGAGTTTGGTGCTGCTAGTATTGAAGAAATATTTTGCTAATTCCTGAAGCTTTGATTACTTGAAAATTTAAATTATACAATTTTATATACACTGTGAAAAATAGTGCGACTTAATTTATATTTTAGAAATTTTTTGCTTATACCTGAAATTTTTATGATTACTTTAAAATTTAAATTATAAAATTTTATATACACTATGAAAAATACTGTGACTAAATTTATAATGCAGGTGTTGCAATTGCCCCAAATCCTTCTTTGATGTTCTATCTTGATCGTCTCAACAGATATTTTGATAATATATAATTCATGCGTGATAATAATAATATATCCTCCAATATCCACCAATTATATCCCCCAATATCCACCGTTGTTCGTGCATGTAATCGTTTGTTCGCGGTCCATTCGTGTCCGTGTCCGGGTTCGTGTGTGCGCTATGCTTCTTATCTCAACCGTGCTCATTCGTGCGTGTTCGTGTACGACTTCCTCAAGGCCTGTGCGTGGACATTCTTGTGCGTGATGGCTATAGGAAATCTTATGAGAAATCATCGAGGGTTTATTAGATGCTGGTCATGAATCGGTTGCTGGCCGCCGGAAATTCGGCTAAAAATTTTCATTGATTATTCATAGAATGGCAAAATCTGTACCTAATGATTCGTTGTGCTCATATGAACAAGATAATGCATGTTTATAATGCATGTTTATGAATAAGATGAATAATGTATGTTTATTAACAGGATAAATAGTGTGTGTTTATGAACAGGATGAATAATGCATATTTATGAACAAGTTGAATAGTGTATGTTTGTGAACAAGATGAATAATGCATGTTTGTGAAAAACATGAATAATGTATGTTTATGAAAAAGATGAGTAACACATGTTTATGAGCAGGATGAATAATGTATGTTTACGAACAAGATGAATAGTGTATGTTTATGAACAAGATGAATAGTGTATGTTGATGAACAAGATGAATAATGCATGTTTATGAGCAAGATGATTACTTAGATTATATATTTCAAGTTTCACAAATTTCATCACTGAATAAAAAGGTAAAATTGTGAACATATTCATGACTTTGCATAAATTCAGCTCTGTAAAATCTTCTTACAGAGCTTCTTAAATCTTACAGTGCTGTCTATTACAGCAGTTCCGTAATAAACATTACATTTTACAGTGCCGTCTATTACAGCAGCTCTGTAAAAAATGTTTGTAATTTATTTGCTGCTGGTAAATAGCCGTCAATTGCTCATCCGCGATGCGACTCTAATTTTCAATAGGGGAGAACTACGCGCAAGTTACGCACTGTAGCTTCACACGCGCATTGCGTGTGAAGCTACAGTGCGTAATACGCAGTGCAATGCGCAGTGCAATGCGCAGTGCAATGCGCAGTGCAATACGCAGTGCAATGCGCAGTGCAATGCGCAGTGCAATGCGCAGTGACAGTGCGATGCGCAGTGCAATACGCAGTGTAATACGCAGTGCAATGCACAGTGCAATGCTCAGTGCAATACGCAGTGTAATACGCAGTGCAATGCTCAGTGCAATACGCAGTGTAATACGCAGTGCAATGCTCAGTGCAATACGCAGTGCAATGCGCAGTGCAATGCACAGTGCAATGCTCAGTGCAATGCGCAGTGCAATGCGCAGTGCAATACGCAGTGCAATACGCAGTGCAATGCGCAGTGCAATGCGCAGTGCAATGCGCTGTGCAATGCGCAGTGCAATGCGCAGTGCAATCGCAGTGTAATACGCAGTGCAATGCAGTGCAATGAGCGGTGCAATGCGCAGTGCAATGCGCAGTGCAATGAGCGGTGCAATGCGCAATGCGATGCGCAGTTCAATGTACATCACAATTTTCGTGCTCTAAAGTAACCATACAATTTTAGAAGTCAATAATTTTTTTGTAGAATTTTCATTTTATTTTATTAATATTTTTATAGAATTACTGATCGCGAATGCGCTGAGCTTGCCAGTCGCGTGGCAGTCCATAATCTCAATTCATTATAATGAAATAATAGCGATATGTCACTATGAATAATGATATGTCACTATGAATAAGGATATGTCATTATGAATGGTGATATGTCGCAGTGAGTAATGATATATCAATTATTCCTTTGGGTATTTTCCAATTTATCACCAATCGCTTTCATCATTCATCATATTCATCGTCCACAGCATACATCGTATCATCGGCCACTTCATACATCAGATTCATCGGTCTGTTCATTCATCATATTCATCGTCCACGGCATTCATCGTATCATCGACCACGTTATTCATCAGATTCATCGGTCTGTTCATTCATCATATTCATCGTCCACGTTATTCATCGTATCATCTGCCAGCATTCATTATATTCATCTGCAACGTCATTCATCATTGATCACATTCATCGTTATTTATTCACACGTCACGTAGGCTGCCGCCTCACGCCGACGATGCGTGAGATCACGAATATAGGCCGCCGTTTGCGTGACATGCCACGCACCCGTGGTCATTCGTGTCTGCACTAACTGTACCGTGCCTGGCGTGTCACGAATGTACGACTACGTTGTGATGTAACGTCTTGAGCACGAAGAAGAACGTCTCGAACGTTGCGTTCGTATCGCGTTCTTAATCGAGTACGTTCGTCATCGTAATTCGTATGATTTACCACGCACTCATAATATTGAATGGGGATATTGACCAAATATTGACACAGCTTAATACCCACAGCCTGAGAAAAGAGAGGACGTAGCACTAATACGCCCTTTTGTTGGGCCAAACTGGGTCAGGATCATCAACACAAGGGCGAAAAGTGCATCTCTTTTCGGACAAAGTCCCACTTATTTCCCTGAGCATAAAAGTGGAAGATTATCGCAACTTGCGACTATAAAATTGAAGCAACAGCGAAATCTAGTTAAAATTCCATTTTTTTATTCTATATAAATTTCCTAAAATGGTTCGTGAAAAATTGTTGCTTCTAAGAACATGTTTTGAGATTGTGATTCCAGTTTTGGGAGCCTACTTATAATATTATTAGCCCTCGTTAATTACATCTTCATTTTATTAACTGAATTTATTTATTCATTCATTTATTCATTCAACGGATCAAGGCTTCCAAAAAAATCCCTCAATACATTCCTCTACTAAACAATTCATGCTTTATCCTAAAATATATCACAATGAGAGGTGTTGAGGCATTGAAACAATTAGATGAATCGCTGCCATGACGAAGTTTGTATGAATATAATGAATTTTATCATAGATTTCTTATTTCCAACTCGAAGCAATCACTGCAGAAAAAAAAAACGTTTTCCTTTAATCGCGGAGAAAGTGTTTGCTTTCTAAGCATACATGAGTGAAGAGCAGCCGTGAATAAATGAATGAATGAGTGAATGACAGTTGCAAGACAAATCATTCATGGCAAACCAATGAATTAATGCCAATTGTACGACAAACAATATACGACAATCGTAAAAAATTGCGACAAAGCAAGATCTCAAGTGGCGGCAGAACAATGCACAATCCTGGTGACATTCGTACGCATAATCACCATGCCAATGCATGGTGATTTATTGCACTGAGCAGCAATCCTAGACGACGCGATTGTCTGTATTGCACTGAGCAGCAATCCTAGACGACGCGATTGTCTGTATTGCACTGAGCAGATGCACTGAGCAGCAATCCTAGACGACGTGATTGTCTGTATTGCACTGAGCAGCAATCCTCGACGACGTGATTGTCTGTATTGCACTGAGCAGCAAACCTCAACGATACCAATTAGTACAATATTAACTCTAATATTATAACCAAAATAAAAATAAGGAATGATGAATTATCTTCAAAATTAAGTGTAATATTAAGTGTAATATTTTGTGCATTATATATTTAAGTTATTAACTGTAATATTAGAGCCAATATTAACTCTAATATTAGAGCCAATACAATAACTTAGTCTTGTCACTTTCTGAAGACATGTAAGCTCATTTTAATGCTGAATATTTAAGACATGATGAATATTATTCACATATTCAGCCACTAAATGTGTCCACCAAAGCTCTCTAATATTTCTAAACCTCATACATGAATGAAACGCGTTCACGTATGAATATAATATACATCATTTGGTGTATAGAGCTGACCGCCTCAATGATAGCAGACCAATGACATTCACATGAATACAATTGATCGTGAGTAACACAGTGGCCGCGTATAAACCGTCGAATAACCTGTGAATAATAAAAGGTTTAAAACAATAACCAGACTGCTTTATTTCTGAGGTCTTTTGATTTTAAAGTCGTCATGTGTTTTAACAAGAACAAGAAGCTGTTCGTGCTTCACTACGAACAAGAAGCTGTTCGTGCTTCACTATTTGCATTCATCTCTTTACATACACTTCTTTACATACACTTCTTTACATTCATTTCTTTACATTCACCCCTTCACATTCACCAAGTTTGGACATGAGCTCCAGTTTCAAAAGCCTTTTGAAAACTCGACTTGAAATTCTCACCGCGCCGGACTGCTTCTTTTCCAATGGAGATTTTTTTTCTTTTCTAAGAGATTTCTTTTAAGACTTTTTGTTGCTTGTGGAGTGTTTGCTCATGTTTGCGTTTGTTTCTGGCTGTGTTTGCTTGTATTAACCGTGTCGGCTAACTCCCAGAACTACCTTCAAACTCAATCAAAATTCGCGGAAAGTTGAACATTCTATTTGCTTTTTTCATGAATTATTCATGCCAAAATTTTACATAATTCTGGTTCTTTTTAAGTTTGCATTTAATTCTCATTGTACAGTACACCCGCACAAAATATACAGGATTACTTAATTGTCAATTACTGTGTCAAGATATACGTACAACTGCCTCACACAGAGCAATCGCGTTTGAAGGAACGTTATATTATATTATATTATATTATATTATATTATATTATATTATATTATATTATATTATATTATATTATATTATATTATATTATATTATATTATATNACGACAGCACGACTAACGCTCACGACAGCACGACTAATGCTCACGACAGCACGACTAACGCTCACGACAGCACGACTAACGCTCACGACAGCACGACTAACGCTCACGGTAGCACGACTAACGCTCACGACAGCACGAATAACGCTCACGACAGCACGACTAACGCTCATGACAGCACGACTAACGCTCACCACAGCACGACCAACGCTCATGGCAGCACGACTAACGCTCACGACAGCACGACTAACGCTCACGGCAGCAGGACTAACGCTCATGGCAGTACGACTAACGCTCACGACAGCACGACTAACGGCACCAATAATGGCCGCTAAATTCAACAATATTTGCAGCTAAATGCCACACTATTGGCCGCTAAATGCAACATTATTCAAGAAATAGCAACCTGATCTTACCTGTCAAACATGATGTGGCTAACCGCGATCGTGTCGCACACGTGACAAGAAAACAAGAAAGTCGCCAGACAAGCCCTTATGGTATTTATGGTCGGCCAACCGTCCATTATTTGTAGTATTTATGGTCGGCCAACCGTCCATTGTCCGTAGGGTATTTATGGTCGGCCAACCGTCCATTGTTCGTAGGGTATTAATGGTCGGCCAACCGTCCATTGTTCGTAGTGTATTTATGGTCGGCCAACCATCCATTGTTCGTAGTGTATTTATGGTCGGCCAACCATCCATTGTTCGTAGGGTATTTATGGTCGGCCAACCGTCCATTGTTCGTAGGGTATTTATGGTCGGCCAACCGCCCATTGTTCGTAGGGTATTTATGGTCGGCCAACCGTCCATTGTTCGTAGGGTATTTATGGTCGGCCAACCGTCCATTGTTCGTAGGGTATTTATGGTCGGCCAACCGTCCATTGCTCGTTCCGTGTCTAACTCGATGTCTTTTTTTTTTTTTTGAGGGAAAGCGTGACATTTCGAAAAAAACACGTCCAGAAAACACCTCGTAAAACACGTCCAAAAACACACTTTCGAAAAACAGGATCGCTCGGCTTGACACAGATTTTAATCTATGACTATACTGATCCTAGTTCTAGATGCTGCAATTGTATATATATTATCTTGTCAGCATTTCTAGTATTAGGTATTTGTGATGCCGATTACTCTTACCCGCTCAAAATTATGTTCTCATATTAAATATAGTTAAATAAAGATAACAATTACATATACGAAATAAGACCGTTTAACAACCCATACTTGGATACCGAAAAACACGCGTGTTTCGGTTGAATTTATAAATATCATAGATGACATATAATATAAGTACGTAATTTTTAACTATGACATTTTTAACCCAATTTATGTAATTTATTATATAATATATTTATTTTTTAACCCAATTAGTTGCTTTATTTACTTACGAGCTGATGAGTAATGATTGCAAGCTGGACAACGTCGAGCGAAATAATTATCACGGAGCGATTGCAATGCTATCATCGCCTCCATCAGCAATCTTGAAAATTTTTCCGACAATCTCTGCTATTCAAAAAGAAGCTGGTTATTATTTCGTAAATAAGTCAGAATTTTTTCTAAATAAAAACAATAATTGACGGTTAGAAGCGCTGCTTCTCATTAACCGTCTTGCTGCATTTCACCTTAACGTTTCTTCGCAGTGAAGCGTGCTTCTCATTAACCGCCTCCTGATAGCGAAGCGTGCTTCTCATTAGCCGACTCCTGGCAGCGAACATGCTTCTCATTAATCGTCTCTTGTCAGCGAAGCGTGCTTCTCATTAACCGTCTCCTGGCAGCGATGCGTGCTTCTCATTAACGTATCCTGGCAGTGAAGCGTGCTTCTCATTAACCGTCTCCTGGCAACTAAGCATGCTTCTCATTAATCGTCTCCTGGCAGCAAAGCTTGCTTCTCATTAACCGTCTCTAGGCAGCTAAGCGAGCTTCTCATTAACTATCTCCTTGCAGCTAGGCGCGCTTCTCATTAACTATCTCCTTGCAGCGAAGCGTGCTTCTCATTAACCGTCTCCTGGCAGCTAGAAACGCGTCTCATTAACCGTCTCCTGGCCGCTAGGCGTGCTTCTCATTAGCCGTCTCCTGGCAACGAAGCGTGCTTCTCATTAACCGTCTCCTGGCAGCTAGAAACGCGTCTCATTAACCGTCTCCTGGCCGCTAGGCGTGCTTCTCATTAACCGTCTCCTGGCAGCGAAGCGTGCTTCTCATTAACCATCTCCTTGCAGCTTGGCGTGCTTCTCATTAACCGTCTCATGGCAGCGAAGCGTGATCTCATTAACCATCTTCCGGCAGCGAAGCTTGCTTCTCATTACCCATCTTCCGGCAGTTAATCGTACTTCTCATTAACCGTCTCTAGGCAGTTAATCGTACTTCTCATTAACCGTCTCTAGGCAGTTAATCGTACTTCTCATTAATAGTCTCCTTGCAGTTAAGCACTCTTCTCATTAACCGTGTCCTGGCAGCTAGACGCGCTTCTCATTAACCATCTCCTGGCAGCTAGACGCCCTTCTCATTAACCGTCTCGCTCACCATTAAGTAGTGACGCGTGTGCTGGCAGCTCCATGTTATATCGCTCGTTGCTCCACCAATGAAGTGTTGCAGCTCCGTGACGCTCCAGAGCAGCGTCGCCGTAACGGGACTTGAAATGCATGATTATTTTCTAAATAAAAAATATCGATATTTTATAATTTTTGAAATGCCAGATTTATTTTCTAAATAAAAAATATCGATATTTTATAATTTTTGAAATGCCAGATTTATTTTCTAAATAAAAGTTATATTCGAATATTATATATATACGATATCTTATAATATTTTTCTGATAATTTCATGAGTGTTTTTTTCGCATGATAGCATATTTTCATATAAATAATGAATGAACATGTATTCCCTGTTCAAATGAATCAAGTGTATTATGTATTGTTTGTATAACTAGATGATACTTACATAATTGAAGTGCCACTGAATTAATATATTCAATATTGGCTTAAAATTTTGCACTAAATGTCATCTGATTCATTTTTTTTCAGTGACGCTTACGAAACTCAATATACAAAATGCAGACTCATTAATGATTAGCCTGCATAATGCATGATTTGCCTTCAGTAATATGAAGGCTAATCATCACATGAGTAATATGAAGGCTAATCATCACATGAGTAATATGAAGGCTAATCATCACATGAGTAATATCAATCGTCAAGCCTGACTCAGAAATGTTTAAATTTCCGTGTTCAGATCGAGCAGAGATTTACTCAAGCGAGCAGACATATAATCGATCTCACCGACATTTGCTCCGGTTCCTCGAATCGTGGATTCGAAATCTCGATCATTGTGATCGTCTCGCTTGGTCGCCGCGAGACGAGGCGAGAAGGCGAGACGACCGAGGATATTTCAGCGTCTCGATCAGACGAGACAATCTCAAGCATAACGGCTGTGCAATATCGTCATATTAATAACAGCTGAATATTTGGAGAATTAACTGTTCTACAGTGTCTCGATATAAGTAGCAGCTGTATATTTGGAGAATTAACTGTGTTCTACTGTATCTCGATATAAGTAGCAGCTGTATATATAGAGAATTAACTGTTCTACAATGTCTCGATATTAGTAGCAGCTGTATATTTGGACAAAAAGCTGTTGTATTATATTGCCAGATAAACAAGTGTAGTATTTTTGTGTTAAGATCTTATGTACTATAACGTAATATCATAATTACCTCTCTATATTTGGACCAGAATGTGCTGTATTATATTGCTAATACAACAACAGCTGTATATATGGACAGGGGCTGCTAAATAGTATCGAAACATTAATAAAAGCTACAGCATATAACAATATCAAAGAAAATACAACTTATAATTGCGGCATTTAGCAACAACACAATTACTGTATAGCCACGCTATAGTCGGCGAAAACATTTTATTTGTCGGTAGATTTTTATTCGTATCGGTGTTTCGCCAGCCACGCATAATGTAAAATATCGAAATAAGCACAGTCAATTTAGCTAAAAAAAATACTTCTCAGTACTCACTGCAGTGAGTGACAGAGAGCGCATTTTCTCATCGACGAAAACTTGAGGTCACGGACGGACGGACAGACAGACGGACATGGCGAACACAATAGTGCATTTTTTCCATAAATGAGAAAATGCGCTAAAAAATAACTGAAAAATATGATGGAAATCCAGAGGAAATTGTCAGCCGAGAAAGCTTTCTGTAGTCGACAAAAAATTGCAGTGAAGCTTCCAATAAAATGTGTACGTGAAGCGGAGTAAGAATTTAATTTAGAGAATCAGAATAATAGAAATACGTCCTATGTCACAAGAATAGAGGAATGATATAATATTATTTAGTACGTCTGACTGTAGTTACGAGTTAGTTTATTGACTTTATAGACATTATTCAAATAAAACATTAGATTTGGATAATTTATATTAATATGTATATCGTATCAGGTACACTTCATTTATGTTGACTGGGTAGAATCATAAAGCAAAATCACGTACAGTTTCCTCTAAAAACTGCAAAAATGACATTAAATTGATGAAAAGCGCGTTAAAAATGCAAAATCTACCTTCACTGCAGTAAATTTCAACATAATGATATAGTTCTGCATTAGAATTTTACAGTATAAATTAAACAGCACATGTCTTTAGCACGTAAATTTTTTCACAAATAAAAACCTGATATTTGAGCACGCGGATTTTACAGATGATTTCAGTCTTGATTCAAAATTAAGTGATCGAGAACACAATATTCCAGCGCCTGGATATATATTAAATAAAGTGAGAGTTTCCAGATAGCGGATATAGGAGTGAATTTCCCAGATAGCGGATACAGGATCGAGTTTCCCAGATAGCGGATACAGGATCGAGTTTCCTAGATAGCGGATATAGGAGTGAGTTTCCCAGATAGCGGATAAGATCTAATGGAATCATTGCAGCAGTGATCTAATGGAATCATTGCAGCAGTGATCTAATGGAATCATTGCAGCAGTGATGTGATCAAGTCATTGCAATACCATTACTTAGCTCGATGTAATTACCAGGACTGCAGCACCAGTTAGTCTGTGGTTAAGGTGATAATTTACAGTTTAATTAGCACTGTTGCTCTGATGAATGGTTTTAACCGCCATAAATGATAATTTGAACAGACGCTTAATCGTGTCGGCAAGGTTATGAAAGTAGAAGAAAATAAGTTATCACTGCTACGAGTTACTGTAAGAAGGGAGTATGATTTACTATTGTGAAGCATGTAACACTTAATATTACTTTCATTACTTGTCAGTAATGCCGTCTGAAACCACTTTCAAATGATTCTAACCTTTACAGTCAATTTGTTTAATAAATCAAACCTTTACATTTGAATATTGATAATTGTATTGGATAGTTTATTACCCCTGATATTTTTTACCGATTTTATAAATCTCATCGCCTGATTTTCACAAAAAATACTCAAGTATTAATAGCTTCTAATATTCATAATTCTCCGTATAATTCCATAAAGCGGACTAAGAAGTCCTAAACTCATCATCATAAGACCATAAGGTCATATATATATATATATATATATAATTTCAAATTTCTCCGTATAATTCCATATATATCCGTATAAATCGACCAACATTTTTAATGTCGGATCATAGAATTCCGAGTGTTCATCGAACGCCAGTCACTGTTGCCGATAAGCTACGACCCTGTTGTTGTTATATTTGTGGTGAAGAAAAGTTTATTACTAAACTAAATCCCTTAATCAATTATAAAGTGATTATTTCTCTTCTAATTAATATAATTGTTATTTATTAACATTTAATATCATTGCTTCACTCTATAATTAGAATGAGGGAAGGGTTTTTATTCTATTATCATTCTCTCACTCTAAAATAATTAGATTAGTGCTTGCAGTGAACACTGTGCAAAGTCACAGTATCCTGTACACTGTATAGTGTACACTATACACTGTACCCTGTACACTGAACACTGTAAACTATACGGTGTACCCTGAACACTGTATACTGAACACTATACACTGTACACTATACATAATAAACGGTACACTTTTCACTGTACACTATACACCGTACACTGTACATCATACACTATACACTGTACACTTTGCCTATACATTATACAGTGTACACTGTACACTATACACTGTACACTGTACACTGTACAGTCCCCAGGCAAGGCTGCGCCGTAATTGCGTTAGAAAAGCTGAACAGGAAATGCGAAACCGCGACTGCCTTCACCGTAGCCAACGGACACCTCCTGCTGCTGCTGTTACTGCTGTTGCTGCTGTTGCTGCTACTGCTGTTGCTGTTGCTGCTACTACTGTTACTGTTGCTGCTGTCACTGTTGCTGGTGTTACTGTTGCTGCTATTGCTGTTGCTGCTACTACTGTTACTGTTGCTGCTGTCACTGTTGCTGCTATTGCTGTTGCTGCTACTACTGTTACTGTTGCTGCTGTCACTGTTGCTGCTATTGCTGTTGCTGCTACTACTGTTACTGTTGCTGCTGTCACTGTTGCTGCTGTTACTGTTGCTGCTATTGCTGTTGCTGCTACTACTGTTACTGTTGCTGCTGTTACTGCTACTGCTGTTCCTGTTGCTGCTGTTACTGTTGCTGCTGTTGCTGTTGCTGCTACTACTGTTACTGTTGCTGCTGTTGCTGTTACCGCTGTTGCTGTTACTGCTGTTTGCTGTTACTGCTGTTGGTGTTACTGCTGTCAGTGCCTTTAGAATTACTGCTGTTACTGTAACTGCTTATACTGTTATTGCTGTTACAGCTGTTGCTATTACCGTTGCCGCTTTTACAGTTGCTGCTGTTTTTCCTAATGTTGTTATTATTTTTTGTATTGCCTGTGTGGTTGTGGTTGATAGAGTCTGACTCTCCGCTGCTGTTGGAACTGTTATCATTGTTATTCTTGCAACTGTTCACGCTGTTTGTGCTTTCATGTTGCTGTTTTTTATCAATTAGTTAACCTAATTCTAGCTAAACAGCACCTGATGATAGCCTTCAGCTGCAGCATCTGAGGATTACATCCTTTTCTTCACTCCTTCATCAAAATTTATAACTTACGATCACAGTTATCGATAGTTATTTAGCTCAACGATCGCCAGTCCAGTCGTTCCTCAATTATTATTTATTGTCTCGTAATTGGAATCAAAATATTTTTGATGAAGCTTTCTCTGCAATTTAATATTAATCATAAAAATAATCATGTTATTATTATTAATTATTATTATTATTATGATTATCATTACTATTATTATTATTGTTATTATCATTATTATTATTGTTATTATTATTATTATTATTATTATTATTATTATTACTACACCGTCTCTGCACGTGTACGTAGTATCTCTGTAGCTCTACCAGTCTACATCTTAAAGAATCCACATACGTTAAAAGTACTCGTCAAATATTGTTAAGTCTTCTTACTTTCCGATATCGAATTGAAAAGAATAAAAATTCGTAAAAACAGTTTTAATAAATTATTCATGTGCTTATATGTGCTTTTTAACGACATCCTCTAGCAGGTTCCTCAAAACATGAGCACCTCTGACCTCTGACCTGGTGCTAGTTTACAACACCTGTTTACAACGCTTGTTTGTTGCAATTGTTGACCACGCCTGTTTATAACGCTTGTTAACAGCGCATTCTTAAAATGCTTGCGTACAGCAGTTCTTATCTAAACCTGTGTGTAACATAAGACAATCTTAGCATAAACTGTGAGTAACATAACATAATCTTAGCATAGCCTGTGTGACACAACACAATGTTAGCATAAACTGTGAGTAACATATCACAATTTTAGCATAACCTGTGAGTAACATAACATAATATTAGC
Organism: Hyalella azteca; assembly: GCF_000764305.2. Lineage (NCBI taxonomy): Eukaryota > Metazoa > Arthropoda > Malacostraca > Amphipoda > Hyalellidae > Hyalella > Hyalella azteca. The sequence goes on from NW_025941853.1 coordinate 110,418, forward strand.
ATAACCTGTGAGTAACAACAACTTTCTTTCGGCGAACTATAATACCAATACTATTTGCACATGCGTCATCCTTTAAAATAATTCTAATTTTGCAACATATCTAATTAAATGCAGTAATAATCGAGAATATTTAAATAACAACCGACTCCTTATAAGCACAATATCAAGCGGATATATTTTAAGAAAAGCAAACTTCCTGTATTAATGATATACGCGACAATATTCAATCAATTTCTTGTGTCTTCTGAGCACAATATTAATCAGTAATGCTTAAGCGATATCGGGTGACTTCTAGGTGCTGTTGAATATTCAGTTGAGTGTTTGAAAGTGTTTCAAAAGATTAAAATCAGCTGAGGGTAGGGTTAGAGAGGGTAGGAGCTGAGGGTTAGAGGGTAGCAGGTTGAGGGCTTAAGCAGCTGAGGGTTAGAGGGTAGGAGGTTGAGGGCTTAAGCGGCTGAGGGTTGAAGGGTAGCAGGTTGAGGGCTTAAGCAGCTGAGGGTTGAAGGATAGCAGGTTGAGGGCTTAGGAAGCTGAGGGCTGAAGGGGAGCAGGTTGTGGGCTTAAGCAGCTGAGGGTTGAAGGGTAGCAGGTTGAGGGCTTAAGCAGCTGAGGGTTGAAGGGTAGCAGGTTGAGGGCTTAAGCAGCTGAGGGTTGAAGGGTAGCAGGTTGAGGGCTTAAGCAGCTGAGGGCTGAAGGGTAGCAGGTTGAGAGCTTAAGCAGCTGAGGGTTAGAGGGTAGCAGGTTGAGGGCTTAAGCAGCTGAGGGCAGAAGGGTAGAAGGTCGAGAACTTAAGCAGCTGAGGGTTAGAGGGTAACTTGATCCTCGCCACTTTGAGCCTCCGCTCAGTAATTTGAGCCCTCGTGGCTTAGCTAAGTAGCTCCTCTAATGAGTAGTTAGCTCGTTAACTACCGTGTGTGCAGGAAGGAATGTTCAACTCATTACAGTGTCCTGTTGTTAAGAATATTTAAACAAAATATCATCTTTTTGTCTAATGAAACGTCTATTCTAGAAAATCTTCTACTTAATTTCAGTATATGCTGCAGTGTAGTTCCAACTATTAACATAGTAATAACTAATTTCAGTCATTTTGTAATGCTTTCAAAGATAATTATAAATACATTGGAAACGTCATAAAATTTTACAAGCATTATTTTTTTCTAATTTATGATCACATTTTTTTAAAGTTAATTTATGATCATTATTAACATCAGCTTATAGCACATTCACGTATTTAATGTTCTCACTATTTAGTATTGCTTATTTATGATATTTAAATTTTATGTGTAAAATCATCCACATCAACGTTTCTTGTGTTCCTTATTCTTTCCTTAATCAATTTTTCCTGCATTTTTCATATTATTGATACTTATTTTCTCATCATTTATTCTAGGTTATATTGTGATATGCTTATATTGGTATTACTAACATCGCTCCAAAGCCATTTCCCCCCATCCACATTCCATTATTGCCTTAAGGAAGCATTGTGTTATTTCCCACCATCTTTATTTACTTATTATCTAATTATTTTTCTTCACTTTCACACCGCCACCTCGACCTGCGCTCGTCAACCTCATAACCACACAGGAAATACAGCACACTCACACAATTGCTCTTTAACTCACTTATACAGCACACATACAAATGCAGTTAAGGTCTCATAACTTCACTTATACACGTATACGTGTCGTACGTGTAGCCTTGAGAGCTCGTAGCTGTTCCCACAATTTGTTAGCAAGGTTTAAGATTCCCAGTCTATTTACTGGGCTGTTATTACTGGGCTTTATTGTGCTATTATTTACTGGGCTGTTATTACTGAGCTTTATTGCGCTATTATTTATATTGCTCAAGAAGAGCTGCTTAGTACGAGGCTGTGGTTGAATTTTATTGAGGTCAAATGATCGTAAATATTAGGGATTATCGATTAGGTTATCTTTATTGATGCGATTAGATTATCTTTATTGATGCGATTAGATTAACTTTATTGATGCGATTAGATTATCTTTATTAGTGCGATTAGATTAACTTTATTGATGCGATTAGATTATCTTTATTAGTGCGATTAGATTATCTTTATTGATGCGATTAGATTATATTTATTGATGCGATTAGATTATCTCTATTGATGTTATTAGATTATCTTTAGTGATGCGACTAGATTATCTTTAGTGATGCGATTAGATTATCTTTATTGATGCGATTAGATTATCTTTATTGATGCGATTAGATTATCTTTAGTGATGATGATTATACTTGCAATGATTATCCTTCCTATGATAACAAGAATATCTCATTAAGAGGCATATGGCATTTACGGTATATAGTATTGAATATACTCTCAATATATGTTATTATACAAATTCATATCATATAATCATGAAAAACATGCTCAAAAATAATCACATTCCTTAGTACATGCAAGCTCCTATCAGAAAGATTTCAATAAGTTATTTTTTGTAAAGTTGTTTTGAATGCAAGAAGATAATAACATGTGTTGTGTTATTGCTTATTCCAGCCATAACGTTATTTTTCTGCAGGCCGTGCAGCGATCAATCACATTTTTATTGCTTGCTGAGATTCAAAACTTTTAGATTTATTTTCCGCGCTTCAGAAAATACGACCGGGACGCCTTATGTTTTCTTCACTTGCTTGAGTTTTTTTCTAATTTTAAGCCATAAAGATTTCATTTTTTGACATTTTTTCATTCTGAATGAGTGTCGCAGGCATGCCTTCATTTTTTGCATTGATATTCTAAAGGATTATTTTCATGTTTATGTATCAGTTAAATCGAGAATTTTCGATTTGCCGAGGATTGTAAAAGGAATATGTGATAATATCTTTACGTTGTCGTAAGGTACTCCTTATTGTTAAATGTGTGAGAGGAATATTTTTACGTTGTCGTAAGACGACGACGTAAAAATATTCATTCAAAACCTTAAATATTAGAAAACTTCCAAGTTCACATCAGACATACGCGGCCATCTCTGTAGGGTCATTGTAATTCAAATACGCTTTTTTATATCCATGAACATTATTTATAAAAATCATATTATGAAGCCTCATAACAAATGGCGTAGTTTTAAAATGTTCGCAATATATGCAACACTAACCATCGCACAACTGCTAGTTTAGTCTATTGTGTTTCCTGTAAATCACTTTACCCTTTTTTTGTTATTTTCCTTATTGTGTTTCCTGTAAAATGTAAACTTTAATTTTTTGCCTTTTAACTCCGTTGTATTATGCACGGAAAGATGTTTTGTTTTGGCTACGAATTTAGTCTCTGTCCTTCAATCTTACCAGCACTCACGACATTTGCAACACTCAAACCCTTCTTTGTGATAAAAAAAACTTGTCCAGTGAAGTAAAAAATTTTTATTTATTTTCTGAAATGCTCTTTAGTATTACATGATAATGCAAATTTACTTATAAAGCACAGGATGTCCCTTGAGAATGAAAGGATGCGTACCCTTTTAAGCAACACATTGATCTCTGAAATTGTAGGATCATTTACGACTTATTTTTATTTAATTCAACATAAAATGTATAACAAAACTGAAGCTCAAGAACGTGCGACAAATAAACTTAACAGAATACAACACGTGCTCTTGAGACATTCCCGACACTAATACGGAAGTCCCGTGTAAGTTTACAAGTGTTGGTTAATGCTAGTGTACTACTCACTGGTTACTTAACTAAGATTAAATAATTATTATTGGCTAATGACGTAACTAATGTTAGCTAACTAGTATTATTTTCTATTGTTAACGAACACAAGTTACTTAACTAGTGGTGTTTAAATAATGTTACTTTCTAGTGTTAAGTAACAATAGTTAAGTAACTAGTGTGAAGTGCTAGTACTATTTTTCTAGCGGTAACTCTTCCTTTTTAACTCGTGTTAGTTATATACTGTAGTCAACAAGTGTTTTCTAACCAGTGTTAGTTGACTATTGTTAATATTACATACTGCCAGCACTAATATTAGATACTGCTAACACTAAGGTTAGATAACTATTTTTAATGTTCGATGCTGCTAATACTAATGTTAGATAACTATTATTGTCTAAAGAAGTATTTATTAACAAGTTAACTATCGCTAGTTGAACACTTACACAAGCCCTCGGTATCTTGACTCTTCCTCCGTAACGCGCAGCAGCAAATTTCCCACACTTCATCATAGCGACATTTCCGAGTCAACTTTTTAATGGAGTTCCGTGGCCCACTTCATGTCAAGCTCTTGAAACACCATGACCTTAATTCTTAACTTACGCTGCTCCTGAGAAGCTAGCGTTGTTGGTATATTTATGCCTTAATCATTACTATACTCCTTCCTGAAACAATGATATACCTTCCTAAAATTAGAATATTCTTCTCTGCTTTCCGGAAAACAAAAGAGTTCAAATTTTCAGTCAAAGTCAGTTCAAGCATAATCTGGATTACAACTTTTATGGTGAATGTTTATAGCTCTTTGTTCCAAAAGTCGCACCTTGAGAATAACAATGAAAGATTTCAAAATAATTTTTTTCACTTGTGTCCATATGTACGACGAAGGCAACAGTTCTTTTATTCGCTAATGTTAATTTGTTTTATTATTGCAGGAAGGTGTGCCGAAACTGCAAGTGTCCCCGTGAGGAACACAGCGGGGTGAATACTCCCTCCGTGTCGGCAAGTTCTCCCAGCTCCCCCGACTCCCCCATGGCGGCACAAGCCCAATTTCCCTCCACTAAGTCCCCAACTCCCCCAAGAGTTCCTAATACTCCCCCCTCCTCTTCTGGTCCACCCATTTACGGGCCCAACTTACTGGGACAATATCCATCTTCTTCTTTAGGGTCAGGTCCAAGTAACTCATCCAAAATTCCTCTCAATAATCCCCCTCAAACCTTTGGACCAAATTCCCCTCAAGTACCAAGGTTTACTTCACCCTCGTCCGTCCCTCCACCGTACGGTTACTCCCAAAGTTCCACGTTTCACCCACTACCTCCTTTGGGGTCCAATCCAAGTTTCCACGTGCTTTCTGCTAATCCCCACAGCTACATTTTCCCCAACTCCCAAATACCGACCAAAAATTTACGCCCTCAGTCAGATTCAGTCTCCCCTCAAGTGTCCACTTTTCCCTCAACTGCTGCCCTCACAACTACAACCACATCGGACAGCGTGCCCTCAACCTCCTCCAACCCTCAGGCCCAAACCTCAGCTCAAAACTCACCTATAGCACAAGGATCCATCATCTCCAAGAAGAATGGAGTTGGATTAGGTGTTGGAGTTGGAGTTGGGGGAGTTTTTGGAGGAGTTGGAGTGATGAGCGACCACCACCGGCACAGCCACAGCGACGACGACTCCGGCTGCGCGCTGGAGGAGTACACGTGGGTGCCGCCTGGCCTCAAGCCCGAGCAGGTTAGTTACTTTCTTTGTACTCTAGTAATTAATATATAACTAATTAATATATGAACGTAATGTGTTTAATATTTTTAATGGCCCATGAGCTGGAGAAGTACAAGTGAGTACCGCCTGGCCTCAAGCCTGAGCAGGTTGGTTACTTTTTTGTCCTCTATTAACATTAGCATAATTATTCTGTAATAATAATTTAACCTTGAAGGGTAAACATATCCTGAGCAGAGCAGATACTTATTTAATAAATAAAGTTTCTCATCAATTATCGTATTAACAGTAGCAAGGCTAACAATTTACAAGAATTTGAGTCTAGAAACTACTTTTGAAAGTTTATCAGTCACTACTGATAGAGTGACTACTAATTGCTGATTTATCAGTCACTACTGAAATTAATTTGCATGTGAGTTGAGGGCTAAATTAAATATCAGCGAGAATTGGAACATCGAATCTTCAACTCACGTTTTATTCACTAAAGATTTGTTCAACCGTCTAAACTCGGCTGAAAATTCAATGCAGTCGACGCCTGTTAACCCAATTGAAATTACCAATCACATCGTCGTTGGCCACCGATGGCCGTTCAAACGCCATCAATAAATCTCCGGCAAATAAAAACCAAGGATTTCTTTAGATGTTTTTTGAATGTTTTTCACAATGACGATGGCTTTAGCAACCGGGACGATGTTAGCCAACAAAGTCGTAAATTCCCAGGCTTTTTGAAAAGAACAGACTTCTCGATGTCGGAGCACTGCTCTATGGCCGGTCGCAGGTTGTAAAAATACTTGACTTTAACTCTTAAAAAGTTTAACTTAAAATACATAGATCGAAACCTAAGAATACTTACTTTCATGGTTAGATACTTTAATTTACTAAAATTGAATTCAAAGTTCGATACTTCATAAATACTTAACTTGAAATATATAGTTTTTTGCTTAAATTACTTAACTTGAATTCATAGTTCGATTGTTAAAAATCCTTTATTTAAATCCAAGTTTTCATGCTTAATAATGTACAATGTAAATACATATTTCGATACATAAAAATACTCATTTGAAATGACATAGAACGATACTGAAAAATACTTAACTTATTATTAATAGAACGATACTTAACTTAAATAAATAATTAGTTCGACTCTTAAATTTCGCAACTAATCATAATTTAGAGGCGGTCTCTTGATACTTTGTGTTATCAATTAATGGATATTGTTGCACCCAAAGTCCTGACATAATCTCTCTCTTTTCTACGTCAAGATTTATTTCCTAAGAATTATCATATATAGCTCAATTCTTACTCAACTTAAATAACCACCGTCACATATTCACATTTCCTTCAAACAAATGGCAATTATTTGAATATTTTTCCGCTTTTCTTTACTCAATACGTGAATTTAAGGTAATTTTCCTAAGCTGTTTCCTAGGCTGTACATCTTATTTCCATGTTTCAAATCTCTCTCACCAGTGTTTATTTCTTTCGTATTTAATGAAACAAAACTTATCAGACCAATTTTCTTCTGCACTGAGTTTGTAAGCCATGACGATGATTTGCTTCACATTGCAATACAAAACAATTCTCCTCAATAATTGTCATGATCATTAAAAAGTTAATAAGATAAACTCTTAGTCTTGCGTAAAGTATTTCAGATCAGTTAAATGCTTGTCTTTTATTATTCAATTGTAAGCAATTTCGCATGTAAGTATCTGCCGGTATCAAGTATATGCACATATTGAAGGTATAAATAAAAATATGTCATACACATTGCACAGAAATTTATATAAATAACATAAACATTTCATATACCTATATAACAGAAGCATTTTTAAAAAGTACCAATAACACAATAAAATAACGAAACCAATCAACCGCTGAACTGAACGCCCAATTATCGTAGAAGTTACGATCACCCTAAAGTATTTCTGAGAACACGATCGCTCGATCGCTTCGGATCGAGACCTGACAGGTGCGCGAAAGCGTCGCCGTATCGCCCGCCGTATCCGGAGTTTTTACTTGATTCTCAGCGAGGCATTCGAACGGCCGGTTTTTGTGGGCGTGTAAAACAGCGACCATTGTGATGCGTCGGTACGGTGTCACGAAATGGTGCGTGGGTGACGAGTCGGTAGCACCACATACGCACACGAAAATGGTGCGTGGGTGACTAGTCGGTAGCTCCACACGCACCGAAAATGGTGCGTGGGTGACTAGTCGGTAGCACCACACGCACAGAAAATAGTTCTTGGGTGATGAGTCAGTAGCACCACACGCATAGAAAATGGTGCGTGGGTGACTAGTCGGTAGCACCACACGCCCAGAAAATGGTGCGTGGGTGACTAGTCGGTAGCACCACACGCATAGAAAATGGTGCGTGGGTGACGAGTCGGTAGAAGAATGTGAGGAGAATGTGAGGAGAATGTGAGGAGAATGTGAGGAGAATTTGAAGAGAATGTGAGGAGAATGTGAGGAGAATGTGAGGAGAATGGGAAGAGAATGTGAGAAGAATGTGAGAAGAACGTGGGGAGAATATGAGGAGAATGTGGAGTGAACGTGGGGTGAATGTGAGAAGAATGTGGGGAGAATGTGAGGAGAATATGAGGAGAATGCGGAGTAAATGGGAGGATAAAGTGAGGAGAATGTGAGGAGAATGTGAGGATAATGTGAGGATAATGTGAGGAGAATTTGGGGAGAATGTGAGGAGAATGTGAGGAGAATTTGGGGAGAATGTGAGGAGAATGTAAGGAGAATGTGAGGAGAATGTGAGGGAAATGTGAGGAGAATGTGAGGAGAATATGAAGAGAATGTGACGAGAATGCGGAATGAATGGGAGGATAATGTGAGGAGAATGTGAGGAGAATGTGAGGAGAATGTGAGAAGAATGTAAGAAGAATGCGGAGTGAATGGGAGGATAATGTGAGGAGAATGTGAGGAGAATGTCTCTTATACACATCTAGATGTGTATAAGAGCCACACGCATAGAAAATGGTGCGTGGGTGACGAGTCGGTAGCACCACACGCCCAGAAAATGGTGCGTGGGTGACTAGTCGGTAGCACCACACGCACAGAAAATGGTGCGTTGGTGAGGTTTAACTTGAACTTAAGGTTTAGCTAAATCGTATCGCAGGTTTGATCAGTTAATAGGAATTAAACCACGCACGGCCACACTCTGCTGTATCATATAGCAATTTTATCAACTGAAATACAATCTTCCACGACCACACAATTCAGCTGAATCGTTTGATCAGCAGCAGCGTTATCAGTTCATTGCGCTCTGGATGGAAGAAGCTGCTAGGCTACAAGAACTGTTTAGTGCCCCCTTGAGGGAACTGGAAGACTTCGCTTCTCCCTCACTTCTCCCTCACTTCTCCCTCCCTTCTTCCTTACTTCCATGAGAGTCGTTTCCAAGCCGGCCAACCCTTGGCCATGCATATGCCACCAATAATTCGCCTCTGATTTCAAATGAAGTTTCAAATAGATGCTGTGACCGGACGCTAAATTAATTGGGAATAATAACCTGCATTTTTTTATTTCGATGTCTATAAAAATATTATATGAAAAAATTTAAGAATTTTCCCATGTCACATACAAGCAGAGCTATGTGAATTCCAGAGTGAATTTGTAAGAATACGAATTATTGTAAATGAAAAAAATTATTCGTAATGAAAAAAATTATTCGTAATGAAAGCCATTACGAATCAGTGACTCTCATGTAAATAAATATTGGAGTCAGTGATTCAACAGTTATTTAGTTTTGTTCTATTAAACATATTCATTATTCATGATAATTTGTATCCATATTCATATTAACGACTGTTGCAGGTCCGTCTGTACGTATTGGCGCTGCCTGAAGACAAAGTGCCTTACGTGAACTCCGTGGGAGAGAAGTACAGGATCAAGCAACTGCTGCACCAACTGCCACCCCACGACAACGAGGTAACTGCTACACTTATGTTATAAGCAACTGCTGCACTTATGTTATAAGCAACTGATGCCCCAACTGCCAACTCACGACAACGAGGTAACTGCTGCATTTGTGTTGTTGTTTTTGTTGTTGTTGGCCCGCGCCCGATCCCGGCGTCACTGGTCTAGCCGTGGCTGGAGCCAGCGCAAAGCGTAGGTCTACGCTTCGTAGGTCTACCTTCAAAGGTCTACGCTGCTGAGGGGTGTTGGGTTTTTAGGGCAGTCGAAGAGGCGAGGCACATCATCCGGGGAGAGATGGCAGTAGTTGCTCAGGTTATTTGTGTTATTATGGATTCTGCTTTTGCATCTGTTGTGCCAGCGTTCGTCTTGCGGATTTTTACGGTATATATTCTGATTTATCTATTGCTGGGAGCGGAGGAGGCCAGCCGTTGAGTAGTACTGGTGGATGGTACGAGTCTATGGCAGCTCGGGCAGCGTTGGAGTGGAGCTGCTTTAAGGGTGGCTAGCTGCTTTAAGGGTGGCGCTGTTAATATTGGTTGGGAGTGAAGGTTGAACGGCACGGTTGGTGAAAAGAGTATCTCTGATGTTGCGGGGTTGGGGGTGTGGTCTTGTGATTTGGTGGCAGGTGTGTTTTGGGTGGTGGATCTGCAGAAGGTATTGGGCTGAGAAGAGGCCCGTGTGTTGCTGAATAGTGAGCATTTGACATTCGGAGTGGAGATGTTGTTCGGCAGTTGTGTTGTGGCAACCGGTTATAGTTCTCAGAGCAGAGTTTTGAACTGATTGGAGGCTGGTGATGTTAGTATAAGAGGTGATAGGAGACCAGGCTGGGCTGGCGCACTCAATTATTGGGTGGCCGATGAGTTTGTATGTTTGCAGTAGAGTTTCCTTATCTAGTTCAAAGGAGGTGCCTAAGAGTGCTTTCAGTATGTTGTTGCGTTTTGAGGCTTTTGCTGCCGTGTTTCTGTGGTGGGTGGTAAATGTGAGCATGGTATCAAAGGTTAAGCCAAGGATTTTTGGGTTGTGTTCCAGCGGGAGGAGTTAATTGTTGATCTTGACTTGAGGGTGGTGGTTGTACTGGGCTCTGTGCAGTGTAATGAGGGTGACTGTTGATTTGGGAGCAGAGATTTCCGGGTTGCGGTGAGCGAAAAAGTGGCAGAGTTGAGGGAGGTAGTCGTTGAGTTGCTGTGTGAGAAGTTCGGCGTCGAGACCAGTGCTGTAGATTGCAAAATCATCAGCATAGGAGATGATCTTGATGTTGGGTGGTGGTTGGAGTGCCTTGGAGACATAGTAATTAAAAAGGGCAGGAGACAGAACGGAGCCCTGTGGAACGCCTATGTGGGTTATTCGGTGTTTGGAGTTTTGATGGCGGAATTCCGTTGAGGCTGAACGGCCGTGTAGGTAGTTGTAGATCCAGCGGGTGATAGGTCCGGGTAGTGGGGAGGCGATCAGTATCCGGTGGTTGACGGTGTGGAAGGCTTTGGTGAGGTTCAGTGCGGTGATAATGGTTCGGTGAGCAGGCCTCTTTTGGTTAAGACCGTAGATGATGTCTGTAGTGAGAAGGGTGAGTGCAGACGTGGTCGGATATCCGGGCCGGAATCCATGTTGATGATCGGCTAGGGGCAGGTGTTGGTGATAATAGGTAGCAAGCATCTTTCCAAGACTTTGATGGCGGAGCAAAGCAGTGATATTGGTCGGTAGGATTTAGCATCAATGTCCAGTTTGCCGGGTTTGAGCAGCGGTATGACTTTGGCTGATTTGTAGATGTCGGGTAATCAGCATGTTCAGAGGGACTCATTGAAGAGGCGCGTCAGGTAGGTAATTCCAAGTGGTCCAAGATATTTGAGGTGAAAGATGGTTTGTTTGTCGGGTCCAGTGGCCTTAGAGTAGAGGAACGGGATTGCTTAATTGCGTTGGCCACTTGTGCCGCTGAGAGGGAGGGACTGTCCGATGCATTTGTGTTATAAGTAAATGCGGTTGCTTATGACATATAACAGCAAATGATATTGCTTTTGATTGAGACCACAACAGACTTGAGTAAGCGCTAGGATTCGGCCAAAGAGTCGCTACAATCAGCTTGAGCATTTTTCGGTCTGCTTGGCCACCCGATTGAAGCCGAATACAATATCATTTAGGAAGCTGCGGCTATTCTCAGTAGAATTTCTTTCGCGTCACTAATATGTCTATCACGTCACTAACATGTCTATCACGTCACTAACATGTCTATCATGTCAATATTAAATCCCGCTTTCAGGTGCGCTACTGCAACGGCCTGTCGGAGGAGGAGCGCCGGGAGTTGCGGTTGTTCTCAGTAACATACCACTAACATGTCACTAACATGTCACTATCATGTCACTAACATGTTACTAACATGCCTACAGGTGCGCTACTGCAACGGCCTGTCCGAGGAGGAGCGCCGGGAGTTGCGGTTGTTCTCAGTAACATACCACTTACATGTCACTAACATGTCACTATCATGTCACTAACATATCACTAACATGTTACTAAAATGTTACTAACATGCCTACAGGTGCGCTACTGCAACGGCCTGTCGGAGGAGGAGCGCCGGGAGTTGCGGTTGTTCTCAGTAACATACCACTTACATGTCACTAACATGTCACTATCATGTCACTAACATGTCTCTATCATGTCACTAACATGTCACTAACATGCCAACAGGTTCGCTACTGCAACGGCCTGTCGGAGGAGGAGCGACGGGAGTTGCGGTTGTTCTCTGCGCAGCGCAAGCGCGAGTCGCTGGGCCGCGGCTCCGTCAAGCAGCTGCCGCTCAGCCTGCCGCACGACATGACCTGCGCTCAGGTGACCTGCTCACTGTTCACCTGCGCACAGGTGACCTGCTCACTGTTCACCTGCACTGTATCTCTGATTACAAACATCTATTGTATCTTGCATAAGATAGCGTAATTGTTTGAATCCTGCCCATTAATCATCATCCTGGTGCCCATTAATCACGCTGTCCACTAACGTGCAGTGCTCGGAGCGGCTGAGCGGGGGTGACATCGTAGTGAGCGCGGCGCGCGCGGGTCCCAGCACGTGTTGGCACCCCGCGTGCTTCACGTGTTGCGTGTGTCGCGAGCTGCTCGTAGATCTCATCTACTTCTGGAAGGACGGGGCGCTCTACTGCGGTAGACATCACGCCGAGAGCCTCAAGCCGCGCTGCGCCGCCTGCGATGAGGTAATTTAAAGTGCCGACATATTACATTCTCGTAACTTAGTATTACTTTTCAATTCTCACCTAGTAACTAAAAGTGCTGTATAGGTTCCACTTTATTTATTTTTCTATGTAATAATAATATTGTTAATTTTCCACTTGATGTATGTTTACATCTATCATATGTCGAACTAAAAGCGTTTGTCTGCTTTTGTACGGTTTTCTCTGGAATTGTCAGGTTTTCTCTGCTGTTGTCAGGTTCTGTCTGGTTTTATCTGGTATTGTCTGGAAATGTCTGCTTTTGTCCGCTTTTGTCTGGCTTTGTCCAGTTTTATCTGTTTTTGTCGATTTCTGTCTGATTTTTCGTAGTTATTTATTTTGTCTGCTTTGGCTTGATTTTATCAGTCGTGGTCTGTCTGTGTCTACTTTTACTTGAATGAGCTGCATTTGTTTTGCTCATTTACAACCCGTGCGTATGTTTTCATACACTTAATTACCCGAGCCAACTCATCACTAATGTTGTGCCTTCCACTCATTTGAATTAGATGGTCATATTGTCCAAATAACAACACACTTCCTTAACTAAATCAAAGGGTAAGCTTTCGACGTTAAAAACTATAACATCCTTGATTTGATAAGGAATTCTCGTTCTATTCAATATACAAAACGTAAATTTAACATTGATTGAAATTAGAGTTTTTTTTTCACCAACTTTAATGAGTTTGATATTTTCAAGCAAGGATAACATGTTTTCTAATTTTCGTCTCATGATATCTTCACATTGATGAATTTCCTGATCGGACAAACATAAAAATTACTATTTTCTGCCCATTGAATCTTTACATTAGTTTATTTTTTAAAATATCTGAATCTTTATCTTCCACGGTGCTTCTGAAAACTTGAATATTCCAAAATTATACTCTCAGTGAAATTTACAACTCATTAGTTTTACTGCCAGTAAATGCCTGCCCCCTTCCTGGATGTATTTCCCGGCACATCGTCATAATTGGTTTATTAGCCCGGTCATATAATTATTACATTATTTAATTACCAAATCTTGCGCATCGTACGTCGGAGCTTACGTCGTCAGAATTTATACATATGATCAGCTAAATCATATATTTATTTACTTATTTAATAACTTTATCTGTCTGATCATTTAATTACTTAATTACTTTATTATGCAGATCATACTAGCGCACATAGACATACTTTTATTATTCGGTCTTGCATACCATACCAACGAACATCGACAGTATTAATTAAATTTTATGAGCATCCGAAAACAAAATTCGAGTGCCGCCTTGGCTTCTGTCATAGAGCCGTTTCACTCAGGAATCGTTATAAGTTGTTCTGGGTTATGCTGTGTTCACCTGATCGAAATCAGCTTCTGATCAGAATCTCTTTTCCGACTTTATAGCGTCCTGAGAGTGCGACAAGTTTATCCTGAAAGTAGATCAAAGGTTGACCGAAGCCGAGTTATAATGAACTGGCAAGCTACTGAGAGGCTGCACTACAAGCCCGGCCGAAGCGGACATAGAGCGCTAATTTACGTGCTGCCGAATCCTGGGTGACCCCTGTTGCAGAGTCGAGCCAGCATCTAAATTCTAAAATGCTGCCTGTCAATTCCAATAGATAATTTAATAAATTCAATGTTTAATTATTTCATTTTGTAGATTATACTGGCGGACGAGTGCACGGAGGCGGAGGGCCGCGCGTGGCACATGAAACACTTCGCGTGTTTCGAGTGTGACGCGCGCCTGGGGGGTCAGCGCTACATCATGCGCGACGGTCGGCCATATTGTCTGCACTGCTTCGACTCCATGTTTGCTGAATATTGTGACACTTGTGGTCACGCCATCGGTGTAGATCAGGGTTAGTATTGTAGAGTATTACTTGGCCGCCCCTTCCTGCCACGCCGAGGTTCCATTTACTGCTCGATTGCCTGCAGTAAAGGAGAGCCTCCTACGCCGTCCGACAGTAACGGCAACACGCCTGATGGCCAACCGCCGAGCCTCATGACGTCCAAATTTAAAGCCAGTGAAATTCCGGATGGGTTTGTTGACTCCGAATCAACTTCACCCATCACGTCGAAAGCTGGGTACTTCGGGAGTGATCGGTTTGTTTCCGAGCAGGCTTTAAGCGGCAAAGATATACGATCCCCTATCACAGCAACGCAAAATTCGTCTAAATCTCCGAGATTCAAGAGAAAAACTTTAGAGAGTTCACCATTGAAGGAAAGCTCGGAGTCAGAAACCACGAGCTCGAGATCGCCGAGTCTTCAGAGGCAGGTTTCTTCTGGCTTGGAATCTAGAAACAAACGCAGTGACTTGTCTCGGCCACATGGACGATTATCTGCTGATCAATTACATTCTAATGGCAGAAACAACGAACCAACGAGAACATCTCCTTTTAACGGTCATCTAGGTATTCCAGCTGCTGGGATGAATGGTGGACATCCAGTTGCTAGAAATTCGTCCATGTCGGCAATACATGAAAATTCCACACCTGCATCATCTAAAACGTCTGAACAGGGGAATGGCGTCATACGCTCCCCATCCGCTTGTGGGGATCAAAAGTCCAAGCACGAGTACGTTAACCTTCAAAATTTCGCCCAAAAGGATCGCTCGTCTACGAAGTCTAGTCAGAAACCAATTGATGAGACCACAGGCAAGAACTGTAATAGCCATCAATACCTATCTTCTGAAATTGATAGTTCCCGTGCGTCGTCGGAGACTAACTCACCTCGACAAAATGAGAAATGTTTACGGCAAAATAGTAGGCCACCGTCCAGTGACCAGATTCTTCGATCGCCAAAAATTAATCATTGTTTATCACCCAATCAATTGTCTCCAAAAATGGGACGAAGGGCTTTGGAATATAAAAATCATGACTCCAAATCTGACGGTCAGTTTCTGAAGAGCCCACAACTTCCCGTACGAAAATCTCCAGAATTAGGTAACGATAAAACTAATGATACAACGTCAGCTGAAGACTCGGTCAAAAAATGTGCTGATGCTCTAGAGGCTGGACTTGACAGACTAGTGCTAGAAAAGTCGCTCGGGAGAATATTGGCTGAACACGGCATAAATCTTTTACAAGAAGTGGCTACAAAATCTCCACCTGGAACTATAGAGAGCATCTTGAAGAGTGTAGGATCTAAAACTAATAGTCCTCTCGATGTTTCGGACGTGTCTCATCTGAACCTAGAAACTCTGTTGGCGGCATATGAGTCCCACAGGAAGGAACAAGCGGGTGCCCACGCATCGATGCCTGATTTATCCACCTCACGAAACACTTCAGGATCAAGTTCGCCGGCCACTTCTATTATCCCAAGTGGTGCGCTCAAGAAAAGTTCGATGATGTCGCCACAACGCGATCGGCACTCGCGGTCCGTTCGTTTCGACCCATCCCAAGTATCTTCCAAATCGGAATCTCGCCGCCAAAGACATCAGGCTCGACGGGAGAGATCAGAAACCTCTTCTTCTTCGGGTTCTGCCACTACGGCTATTGAGGTTCCCACCGGTCCCAGTAAACATGGTAGAGACCCCAGCCGTCGTAGGTCTTCGCGTCACGGTAGCCGTAGACACTCCAGGCACGGTTTGCCACGGTCTTCGTCATACTCCGGTCACGCAGACCATGACGATCACTCACCCCGAGACGGTCACTCCGCGCGTAAAAAGAACGCCTCGTCTCAGGATTTGGACGAACCTGACTATGACAGCGACTCAACGTGTTCGACGTGCTCGTCATCATCGTCTTCAGATTTCGATTACGAGTTGCCGCCGAGAAGAGCGTACGGGGGCGTACGGATTAACTACGTTCCGAACGACGCCCTCGCCCTCGCTCGACGTCAGGCTGCGTCAACGCCGCCGAGTCTGACCTCTCCCCAAACTCGGAAGAAATCCCAGGAAAAAGATAAGAACTGCATTATATCTTGAAAAAATATTGGGCGCTTGTGGTGCCATTCAATTTGTGGCCTTAATGTTCTCCACTTAGCGTTAATTGCTGACGAAGTTCTATTGGAATCTTGTCTGACCTCGTGAATGCGAGAACTGGGAATAGCTCGATTTGTTTCTGCCTCGGCCCACGTGTGCATAATTAAGATGTGTATCATATGGTTCTAAAGTTCACATTTTTTGAAGCTGTATATTAGGAAGTACATGAGGATAATCCATAATAATATATTGGAGTCTTTCCTCATGAACCTTAATTCAAATACTCATACATAAGACGTCATTATTATGCGTCAATCTAAACAATAAGCTTAAGCCAGCTACCTCTTACGAACGTACACTTACCAAATATCTTTCTTATTTATTAATAGGATCGTTAATGATATATAACGAATGATATTATCTGAATATAGTTAAGAATATCTCGGATCCCACCAGTTTAGTATTTACTGCATATTGGACACAATTCAACAGGTTTATCATAACCGCATTGGCAATATACAATGGAATCAATGAAGAGATAAGAGAGAAATTTGTCCGAAAAGTGATGTACTTATTGCCCTTGTGTGAGTCATCCTGACCCAGTTTGGCTTGGTAAAAATGAGTATCAGAGCTACGTGAGTTCCCTGCTTGTACTGTGGTTATAACAATATGAACGCCTTTTGCACAATATAACTAAGTTTTCTATGACAATACGACCCGTCCATTTCACTGAGTGTGTCATAATCATCCACATACAAATAATTTCGGACAAACGCAGCCGGGAAGCCAGTCGTAGACTCTACACTTTATAAAAACTTACTAAATTATCTCATATAATATAATTTTAATGAAGTGTTTGGACGCGCCTAAGGAGTTAGATCTTTTTATAACTTTTTAACAAGTCTTCCATGATTCAGGGAGGCCTTTTGATGCCGTACCACTTCTAGCGCTTTCTCAAGCCTGAAACAATCTGTTCTGTTTTATAAATTTATATCCACATTCAAATCCCCCTTTTTTTTAATTTGCCTCTCGATAAACCTAAAAAAAATAATGTTATTAATAAATAATAATATTACATATATAGTAGTGTCACCTTCAAGCCAAGTTGGCCTGTCGCCAGTTTTTAATCACATTGTCGATCTCGATCCGATGTTTTGCAACAAGTTGCGGGGCTCGAACCCTTAACTCACTGCTCCAATCTTGATGATATCGACCGTTCGGCCACGCCGAGTCATATTGGTATTATATCTAATATTTTTAAGAATCAAATTTGAAGTTAAGTGATTATGACTTTTTTATTTCGGTAATTATATGTTATTTCGCTGCACTGCTTCTATATCTTCTTAAAATGATAACATAAATAAATTACTTGATCCCTTGCCAGGTTAAAATACTGTTCCCAGTTAATTTATATCAAAGATATGATAGATAATAAAAAATAATCGGAAACTATTTGCCTATTTGCTAAAATTTTACTCATCGAAAAGATATGCTAAACGTGTCATTCTGACCCACATTGTATGATCCTCATCATTAATTTGGACAAATGCAGATTCTTGGGAAAATAATTATATAATATATAATAAAAAATACCTAGCTTTGGATAAAGGCCGCCTTGGGACTTTAAACGAAGCTAGATACGAAGTCAAGTATTCCTTGAAAAATAATACTGTGAACAAATTTACTGTGAAATTTTTTAGCATATCTTGTTTTTAATAAAATTAAATTCATTTTTTTCTCCCTTAAATTTTACTGAACTGAAATACTTGAAAAAAGTAATCATTTCATGTATCCTTCATTTATAGTATTCAGTGGAATGTAGAATTTAATTATCGTAATTAAAAAATGAGGAATTGTTCTGACATTTTAATCAGATAAAAGAAATACAAGCAATCAAAGGAAATTATAAAACAACAAATAAATATTATCCGGGCCTAAATTATCCGGACAGGCCTACAACAATTAATCTTTAATTTTCGATAAATTTATCTCATTGACCGAGATAAAATTGTCTATTTTATCAATATAGTTAAGCAGTCTTTCTCAGTTTACTCGTGTGTCGTAAAACTGAACTCATCTATTATTTTATCCAATGTTCTGTGAATATTGATGAACAGTTAAATTAATAATTAGTTTTTAGCTGTTATCTTGAGTATGTAACTTATTAACGTTGACATACGCAGGTTTATTTACTTGTAAATCATATAATATGTGCGTTATGGAACTGTTCTCATCGATTTAATTTTCTCGGTCGGGTGCGTTCGCCATTGTATTTTTATTTTTTGCCTGTGTTAATAAATAGGTTGTATTAATTCGTCAATGTATTTTATGTAGATTGTGTGGTAGAATTCATTCAAGTGGCTGTCCTATTCATGGTATTTGTATGATTAGTTAAAGTTAACTATTTCGGTGTAGAAAGTTTGTATTATTTTGCGTGTTATTTAATCGACGTGTGAATTGTGAATACTCTGTTATGCATAGAATATTATATTCATAGTTGGGTGAATAATTTCTCTGATCTCGAGTTTTGACTTGCTCTATTTTCATCTTAAGTCGACCAGGAAGTGATACTTTTGGGATCCAAAACTTAAATTCAATGCCGCTTTTTTCTGGTTGTTGTTAAAATAATCTATATTAAGATTTGCACATTGATATAAAATTTGATATTTAGAGCCTATGTTATGCATAATCTTTTGGAATGTTCTATGGTCACGCCACGATTTTTTTTTTCAAATTCCGTTGTTTAGAGACTTTGTTCTTGACTTTCGGATACACGACTTTATTCAATTCCGACAGTTTTTCATAAGATCGAGGATTTAAACTTTAAAAATTACCGTAATCCTACTGATTGGTATGAAGTTGTTGCTCGCTACAATCATTCAGACTACACTTATTCATGTGAATATATACATTTCGTACATTTACTAATCAAAGTTAAATAATTACATAAACAGAGACTTCAACTCAATTAATTGTCGATCACCACTTCATACACATATGAATATCACCCATTAACAGTCATCATCACATCATATCATAATCACCCATTAACATCCATCATCACATCATATCATAATCACTCATTAACAGTCATCATCACATCATATCATAATCACTCATTAACAGCCATCATCACATCATATCATAATCACTCATTAACAGCCATCATCACACTATATCATAATCACCCATTGACAGCCATATCGCATCATATCATAATCATCCAATAACAGCCATCATCACATCATATCATAATCACCCATTAACAGCCATTATCTCATCACATGATCATCACCCATTAACAGCCATCATCACATCATATCATAATCACCTATTAACAGCCATTATCTCATCACATGATCATCGCCCATTAACAGCCATCATCACATCATATCATAATCACCCATTAACAGCCATCATCACATCATATGATCATCAACCATCATCAACCATTAACAGCCCATCATCACATCGCATCATAATCCCCATTAACAGCCATCATTGCATCATATGATCATCACCCTTTAACAGCCATCATCACATCACAATCACCCATTAACAGCCATCAATTACTTCACACACATCAAGCAGCTGCCCATTAGACATCACATTCCAACAATATAACTATGAACTCACTTCACTTCCTCCATCATCGAGCAATAAGCTTCTCTGCCCACAAAAAAAGAAAGGTTAAATAAAATCATTATTTCAATAAATTCTACTCATTTTTGATGAGTGTTACTCATGTTATTGTTCACCATTCAATATTGACTGCATGGAATATATTCCTAAACCATCGTAATGGCTTTTATTCAGTCCTGCTTGCATAATTTTATACCAGAAGTATTTCATCGGACCTATTTTGGCCCTGTCTATATATTCAATTAATCTTTTTATACTCTGATCATTTAAGAAAGTTTGAATGTATTTTTTATTCTATTTGATGTCGAAAGTCAAACTCAGGTTCGTGTGGAGAATGTTTCGGAAATTCCCTCGAAAAAATCACTAGTTTCATTATTTACATAGCTTTGATAGTTTAAATTAACTAAAAATCGAAAAAACAAATGGAAACGAAAAATCTACCATATTTCTTTAGACAGTTTCGGTTGTCTTAAAAAATGATGATGATGATGATGATGACTGATAATGAAACTTTTTTAAAAAAATAAAGAAGCAAACTTACAATCATACATTCAGCGACGACGTCGAGTCGCTGCACACTCAAAGAAATGAGTGAGGCTTGTCCAAATAGCGATGCACTTTTTGCCCATGTGTGGGTCATTCTGACCCACTTTGGCCGAGCGAAAGGGCGTAACAGTGCAGCGTCTGCATCCTGCTCGTGCTGTTGGAAAGAAAATGTATCACTATTCAGACAGTACGACACATTATTTTTTTGTGTGTAAATGCGACGTAACTACGTCCCTGAAAGATGTTATGCAAATCAGGAAGATCCGTGAAAGCTGAGAGTGAAGCTTTCTTCTCGCCCGCCTCATGAATAATGACTGAATAAATAATAAAGACGAACATAGAAGGTAATGAAAATCTAAAAAAATATAAGTCAGTACTCACTGCAGTGAGTGACAGAGAGCGCATTTTCTCAAAATCGACGAAAGCGTAAAGTCACAGACAGACAGACAGACGGACATGACGAGCACAATAGCGCCATTTTTCCATAAATGAGGAAATGCGCTAAAAAGGCTAAAATTAATTGTTTTTTGTCTTGTTTTTAGCGCAAAGTTCATGTACAATTTTGACAAGCGGTTAGAATTTAAGCGTCAATTCTAAGCATCTTTTAATTTTGAATTTGAACCGTTCGTAAAACAACTTACAAGGCGTGTCGATGTACAAATAATATTTATCAGTTTTATAATGAGAATTATGAGATTTTGAGTAATATTTGTTAAATTTTTTTATTAGAGTAATATATTGAAAAAATAATATACAATTTAGTCTATCAACCATTCTCTGTGTACTTAAATCGACACTACACATTGATATTAATCATCACATTCTATTTAAATATTCTGAGTAAAATAATTCTTCTTCGTACGTTGTTCACGTCAAGACAGTATATTAAATTTCAGGAGTAGTATCCGTGGATTAAGCTGTAGGATGATACTAAATATACGTAAATATGTAGTTGTTCCGTAAATAACGTTTTAGCTGTGCATCTCACCATTTACAAGTCAACCCTTTATGAGAAGTTACCATTTCATATAATGACGCATCAATTCTATTTTTTTCAACCGTCTTTTTATTCAAACTTCAACTATAGAAAAACCCTAAACTAAAACAGTTATGATGAACAAATGCCCGGAATTTCATTAACTAACCTTTGATAATCCTTTTCTGATGCCTCTTATGTCACCAGATTCAGCTGATTAACCGCCTGGCAAAGAACGATACTTGTACCTGCAGCCAGTATAGTGGCGGCCAGTACAACTGTGAAAAGATGTTTGCTACTAATTATCTTGCTACTGGTCTCGTGTAAACCTTCACTGCATCCTTCCGTGGCCAGTAGCGCCCGTACGCGAGGTCAATAACCAGGTGAATAATAATGGTTAGTACTAGTGGCCGCCACTAGTAGCCGCCGGCGGGTGGTACTAGTGGCCGCCACTAATTAGTGGCCGCCACTAGTGGCTGCCGGCGGTTAGTAATAGTTGCCGCCACAGGCACTTAATCCACAGATCATTTTAAACGGCGTAACTTATTTTACGTAGCTTCTTTCTCCTCTTACTAATGCTTTGAAAATAGAATATTTAGGCAAGAAAGCCATATGAAATCGTATTGAAATTTGCAAAGCAAAGTCTTGCTCTGAATGATTACATGGCAGTAGACTTATTTTGTTAACAATAATATACAAATATCGGGGACATCTCTAGAGGTTAAAGACCTGAAGATACAGTTTAAAAACAGAAAAATTGCAAATTAGCACAAATTTATAACGACATCAATTATTCTCTCTTGAAATTAATGGTTAAAATTAAAAAGATATCAAAACTATGATTCAGTTTAACTGATAGTCGGTGATTTCCGAGACCTGTATTAATTTCTATATTCAACTAGTAAGCTCTAGGCGTAACATAATTTCTACAATAAAACTTTACAGAATTTATTTAAAACTAGCAGTAAAGAAGGTATGACTTGACATTATTTTTTAGTAACAAACATGCTGAACCGCAACTTTCTTATTGTGAAGTAAATAGAAATCTCTTTGTTTTATATAAAAGAGAAATTTTCTCGTTCTCAAGAAAAAAAGCAATTTTATTCATCTTCAGATACTTATATATTAAAAATTTCACAATACCAGAGATTTTTTACTTCAAAATTTTCTTACTTTAAATTATGTTTCGCATTTTCAGTCATACATGTAGTTATGCCTTATACAAATGTGTGTACCGACTATAATCTTCACTCTCTGAGCATATTCATATCGCATTTTCCCTAGCTTGAAATTATAGTAAACTTCCTAGAGTTAATTCAACCTTAAATACAACTTATCTCTGTCATTTTTATCAAAGTAACCACAATTTGCATGACAAACTAGCAGCCAGATTATCAACAGCTGATCAGAATGGGCCGCCTATAAGCCGGCGGTAATTTTCAACACGGTTGAGGTCTCATCAAAACAAATCCTGTTCATCCTGATGGCTGCAGTCAAAATCTCGACGAGATAGGCCCCTGTGGAGGCGTGGTGCTGCTAGGCCTATGAATGCAAATTCCATATGGCACAAGTTATGCCACCAGGAATTCAAGTTTTATAATGTGCACAATTCTCTTCATGAGACACGCAATTTCATATAGTGCAAGTATTTTACATACGGAACGCATAGTTTATGAATGAATAGTTCTTCCACGAAAAATGTAAGAACCGTGCAGGGCATTTTTACGCAAAGAATACTAATTTCATGTGGCAGAATTTTTTTACATGAGGAACGAAATTTAATTTAGCGTAAATTTTTACACGAGTTTCAAATTTTACATTGAGCAATTTTTTCGCAAGTTGCTGCAGCAGAAACGGCTAGTGAAGTGCAGGGCTTAATTGTTAGATTTTTAAATATAAATTTTCCTGCGACTTGAAGGCTTTGATAGGTTAATGACGCAAGTTTTCAGATTAGTAAATTAATTAATGATTCACCACTGTTGGTGGATTAAGTTATAATATACCTGAGTTTAGTTTTTCTTCTTATTGCATCAAGATTTTACCTACTCTAGTAAAAAAGTCACTAGATTGCTTTAATCGCAGATTCACTAGAAATTTAAAAGCGAAGAAAACACCACAAAAATTTAGCATATCTTATTTGCTTACTTACCTACTCTACAAATGCTTACTTACCTACTCTCTATTTAGTGACATTTTTAGTTATCGGCTTGAATAGTGTACATTAAATGTATATTTTTAAGTGTACTTATTTTGTATACAGTGTACAATATATTTACTGATACATGTAGGTTGCATAGTAATTATTACTATTAGGTTTCAAATCATGAATGCCACGCAACAACACACCCTTCGATTTTTCTGTACTCTTTGAATGTTAATTTCATTTTTTCGGTCGTTGATCTTTTAAAAAGAAAATTTGACCCTAACTTAACTCACTTCGAAGACACCACTATTTACAAGCATCATTTTAACCGGTCTATTTCTGATTAGTTGATATCGATTAATCGCAAATCAGTCATAACGCTTCGTGGATTATCTTAAAGTACATAAAAAACATATTCAATGTGATGCAATCAGAAATTTATTTTAACATTTTTAACGGTGATTTCAACGTGCACAAGCTCCAAATTTATTTTCACATTCATAAATGTATTGAACATTCATAAGTGTATTGAACTGCAATATTTTAATTTAAAACACTTCCCTACATAAATAAACAAATTACATTTCCTTGCAGTAAAGGCATCCACGCTGTGTTTTTCGATCAGGAACTTACGGCAAGTTTGATTTGCGAGGCAAGTTGTATTCTCCATCATCAAGTTTATAGCGAGACTTGGAGTTAGTTTAACAGCTTCTCTGGTTTCGAACCCTCCCCTCACCGTACAATAAAAGATAAAGCCGAGCTCGCCGACTCAGGAGGGCTCTTATAACCCAAGAGCGTGCATATTTCATAGTGAGCATCCACCCTGCCGCGCATACTGAAGAGATGCGAGAAAAATGCGTCTTGTTCACAGGCGATCAGTGAAGAGGGGTTTTGGGTTCAGGTACTGAATGTGGAGTGAATGTGAGGGGAATGTGAGGAGAATATGTGGAGTGAATGTGAGAAGAATGGGGGGAGAATGTGAGGAGAATGTGAGGAGAATGTGGAGTGAATGTGAGGAGAATGTGAGGTGAATGGGGGGAGAATGTGAGGAGAATGTGAGGAGAATGTGAGGAGAATGTGAGGAGAATGTGAGGAGAATGTGAGGAGAATGTGAGGAGAATGTGAGGAGAATGTG
>NW_025941853.1:135868-228335 GCF_000764305.2 Hyalella azteca
ATGGACGTGAGATGGACGTGAGATGGACGGGAGATGGACGTGAGATGGACGTGAGATGGACGTGAGATGGACGTGAGATGGACGTGAGATGGACGGGAGATGGACGTGAGATGGACGTGAGATTGACGTGAGATGGACGGGAAAAATTTTTTTCGCTAAATTCTGTTAAATTGTAAGAAAAATTTCTGTATTTACTTGTTAACGGGCAAACTGTCTCTCCATATCTCAACAATCATAAGTTATACATATGCCATCATATAATAGTTATACATATACCATCATATAAAAATAGTTTAAGCCACAATCAGACGCAATACGAACGTGTGATAACCAGCCTCAGTAAAAGTTATTTCTTGATCTAAGTTAATCAGATGATTAATCGATCAACAAGCGTTATTAATTTTAATTCTTGCGCAAATCAATAAAAGTCAGGAAAACTTGCCAGCAGCAGCAATCCTTACCTCGCAGAAGCAATCCTACATCCCATTCCGCATTACGGGACGATCCCTCATACATGGAAGGCTATTATGAGCAATCTTTCATATTACCACAGCTGAATTTTTCATGCCTCACAAATAAATTCAATATACATTGTATTGCGTAGGCCATTTAATGCAATCTTGCTCTGACCTCAGCCTAGTCTTTCGTGCGCTGCAAGGCAATTTCATGCAAAAAGAATTACGCAGGCTATTTAACGCAATTTTTCGTATTGCCTCAGCCAACTTTTCAAAGCATCACAAGGCAATTTCGTAAACATGGGATCGCGTAGGCTATTTAACGCAATCTTCTCTCAAGTCGCAATTTTGTCCGCGTTATCAGAGCGAGATAATCGTTGTCTGTTTTATCACCTTGGGACGGAGGGTTGAACCCCAGAGAACTGGGAGACATGGGTTCATTTAACATGGATAGTCTCAAATGGATGTTGAATTCAACATTCAAAATAACACTGATGAGGCCGGCATTAAGTTTAACAACTTTTCTTGGTCTATTATATTAAATATTTTTTATATATACAGCGCGTGAGTTGTGAGACATTTTAATAATTAATCCAATAATCCAAAAAAATTACACGAAAAATGTGTGGAGTATAAGCAAAGTATCTTTGTATATTCTCTCATTTGATTACAATTTTTTATTATCTTTTATTGTGGTCATTTCCTCTTGATATAAAAAATTCATTGTTTAGTGGTTCTTTCACTTATTACTTTATGGTATTAAAATTTACTTTGTGGTATTTGTTTCTGCTTTGTGTTATTAAAATAAAAATTTTATTTGACTTTATAAAGAGGAAAATCAACGCCACAAGCGGCGATTACCGAATAATCAAGCAACATTTTGTCGCAGGGATCCCTCCTTTACGAGCTTTTTATGAATCTTCGCTTTAATTAGAAACCTGGCGACGACTCAAAGAAAAGGGAGAGCATGGCTACAAAATTATTTATGGATCACTTAATGGCTTCATCTTTAATTATGACCACCCTAAAGCCGACCATAAAAACCTGGCGCCTGAGAATTACGGTCACCTTAAACATGAGCCTGTTTGCCGGCAGGTTTATTGGCTGCTACACCCAAAAAAATAAGGTAGTCTATGTCCAAAGCCGCTAAGCGGGTCATCCTGACCTAGTTTGGACTGGCATTTAAGCGTATCAGGGTTACGTGCAGAAAATGTGTTATTATTTGGACAATTTGACACATTAATTTTTTCGTAACCGCCAAGCTGCCCTCGGCATTCAGTGCTTCAATATCGTCAACACAAATGATCTCATATTAACGGAAAAATCATTATTAAGGCAATAAAAGTTGGGAATTTATGTAAAAATCTTATAAAATAATAATAAAAAAACATAATTTAACTAGAAAAATTAATGTGAAGGCGCTTCTGGCCGGGAATTTTTTGTTGAAAACTAATAATAAAAACCATGGCGGCAGGGAACATACTGTGAAGATTGTCTAATAAAAATTATGATGACAGAGAACTTATTGTGTAAATTGCATAATATAAACCCTAATGACTGGGAATTTAGTGAGCAAATTGTAAAGTAAAAACATTAATCATAGGAAATTTATCGCGAACATTTATGATAAAATATGATATTATTTTGGTAAAACTGTTATTTTTTAGACGCTCGGATACTTTATGGAAAAACTCATGATGATTGAAACCGTAAAAAAATAAGGAAAAACAGATTGAATAGGTTCACTTGGAATAAATTGATTAACTCTGCTTTATATTCACAAAATGATTATTATGAATAATAATTCCATGTAACTTAATGATGCTTGTTGGCGCATAAACTAGAGCTCACTGAAGTATTAACAATTCATACGAGAATCAACAGTAAAATTATTTCCAATATTAGTTTGAAATTGTTTAAATTTCTAACATAAACTTTTAACATTAAGTGAATTAATTATAATTATACATATACTGATCAGTTCATGGATAAAAACAACGCATTAAAATTTTTTAATTACTGAAGGTGCATGAAAAAGAACATAGAAGTTCCATACACGAAACACTTACATCACATTCATGAATACATACATCACATTAATGTACACACACATCGCCTTAATTTGTTACGTACACATACATCAAATTAATGTGTTACGTACACATACATCAAATTAATATGTTCCGTGCCCATATATCACATTAATGTGTTACCTACACATACATCACATTAATATGTTACGTACACATACATTGTTGGGGCTCCCAAAACCAACTATAGCCTGTATTATCTCATAGATTGAAATCACTGATAAATCATCATTAAAACACTTTATTTCACCACTCTTTTAATTGCAAATTAAACAATCACGAGCAGGAAAATATTACGAATAAACACTCAAACGTTGACCCTTAAGTGCATTACATACATCTTATACTTTCAGTTTAAGCCTTCACATTTGAGATTCAGTCTTGGAATTTGAGGTTTGATCCTGGGCTTAGCGGCTTTCCTCCGCTCCGGCTTTCCACCAAACAAATTTTCGAACCTTAGCATTCCGAATATTTCTTCCGGCAAACTCTGAACTAAAATTTTATCCTCGATGTGTCGAATTAATTTATTATATTTATATTATATAATAACTTCATTATTTCATTTTATAAGTGAACTACATTATGTTTTTATATGTACCAGTAAGATCTCTTCAATGTTACTGAACAAATTCCCTTATGCGTCTAGCTTCATACAATTTCTGTAAAAATAAGACAATTTTATTTCTTCTGCATAAATTTAAAATATTAGTTTATAATATTCAAACTATTCATTTTCAATTCGTAAAAATTATATATTTGCGTGAAACCAGCAAATTTAAACCATCCTTCTAATGTTTCTAATGATGTGATTTTCAGCGCGTCGTTGCAAAATTACTTCTTTTTATTGAAACCAGCAATAGTCCATTCATTTAAATAATTTTTGCGAAATAGTAAAAAAGGAAAACACTTCTACTAATTACAATGTCATGCGCAAGTCGGGACGTATATATTTATTCATCTGTTGAATGCCTATGTAAAGGCACACAAAGGCCTCATCAAAGTCACGTAGAACTTCCTTTAAATATTTTCCCTCAATTATTCTACGGTCTTGAGTCCGGAGTTTACAAGCGCCTGGAATTTTGAATCGAGTTCGATCCCGAGAACGAAATTGACTTCGAAACGCGCATACAAACGAGCTTCAGAAGTCATCAATCTGCGCACAGACGTGGCTTGTGATGCTGCTGATGCTGCGCACGCTTCATGTGATGCTACGCACGCTTCATGTGATGCTGCTGATGCTGCGCACGCTTCATGTGATGCTGCTGATGCTACGCACGCTTCATGATGCGCACGCTTCATGTGATGCTGCTGATGCTGCGCACGCTTCATGTGATGCTGCTGATGCTGCGCACGCTTCATGTGATGCTGCTGACGCTGCGCACGCTTCATGTGATGCTGCTGGTGCTGCGCACGCTTCATGCGATGCTGCGCACGCTTCATGTGATGTTGCTGATGCTGCGCACGCTTCATGAGATGTTGCTGATGCTGCGCACGCTTCATGAGATGTTGCTGATGCTGCGCACGCTTCATGAGATGTTGCTGATGCTGCGCACGCTTCATGAGATGCCTCTTGATTGATTGATTGAAAATTGATTGACTTTTGGTCAGAAATTGGTATAGGAAGAAATCGGAGACGACAGCTGTTCATTGGCATTCTGTTGCCTGGACAGCGAGTTAACTGCTGTTTGATTATAAACTATTTCTAATCAGCCACATGTCATACAATCAGCCATATGGCTTCTAATCAGCCACATGTCATACAATCAGCCATATGGCTTCTAATCAGCCACATGTCATACAATCAGCCATATGGCTTCTAATCAGCCACCTGTCATACAATCAGCCTTATGGCTTCTAATCAGCCACCTGTCATACAATCAGCCTTATGGCTTCTAATCAGCCACCTGTCATACAATTAGCCATATGGCTTTTAATCAGCCATCTGTCATACAATCAGCCACATGTCCTATAATCAGCCATATGTCCATTGATTAATCATTTGGCTTATAATCAACAAACCATTCGGCTTATAATCAACGATTATAACGATCATCGATTAGGTTGAACTCTTCTTATTTTCTTGGTTTTAACTCTTCTATCCACCCCAGCATTCTCCTTAAAATTTACCTTAGTGCTAATGTAGACTTAGTCTGATTATCTTATTTTTATTCAGCGAATTATGAGACATCGAGAGAAATTTCTTAACGGTTCGAATTTTTCACTCCGCTTTAAGTTCATGCAATTCCTTCATAAAATAATATGACTAGAAATTACCGCATAAATTAGTTTAGAAAATATTATTAATTACACTTTTATTTACTTTAATGACATAGAAATTTCGAATGATGGTGCAACAATTGTCTGCTTTGAAAACAATTCGCTTTTAAAGTCGCCAGCGTTCCGACTTTTGGAGCCGCGCCAGCAGCCAGGCATGCTGACTCAGATGTGACTCAATATGACTTGAGTCACATCTGAGACTTGATTTATTCACATCTGAGACTTGATTTATTCACATCTGAGACTTGATTTACCTTACATACTCACTTGACTCACTTTACGTAAGATAATCTGTTATAAAATGCGTAGGAGCAAACTAGTTATTTTCAGCTGCTTCTCCCTCCTATATCTAGAACAATTTATTTAAATTTTTAATATAAATCAAAATAATATATATTCAAAACTCGTTCGAAAATGCCTTAATCTGGAAGAATTCAAACTTTATTTTTTATAAATATTTTTACAATGATTATTTAAATTATCAATATAAATCAAAATAATTTCTATTCAAAACTCGTTGCTCGAAAATACCTCAATCTGGAAGAAATTGAACTTTCGTTCTTAAATATGATAATAAAATGATTCTTATTAAAAATTATTTACTCGAAATCACTTAAAATGCTTGTATTATTTTTTCCACTCCAATTTCTCTAAGTTTGCCCTCAATTTCGTTGTGTGGGCTTTATTGTCTTGTTTGGTTGAAGGTTTTACCGAATAAAAAGCCCACAGAACCAATTTGATATCTTGAAATAATTACTTTCTATTTTCTGTCATGTAAACAAACAGATGTTTCATCATTACATATTCAACGTAATGATGAAACAAGTAGTCAATGTAAAGCTTTCAACTAATTTATCTCTGTTCTATAATTTATTATTGACGTTACGTGCAACGTTAGTTGGATTTTATTTAAGATATAAAATTCAATAGAATGCTAATACCGCGGATCACCGTATACGTACGGTCACGGTATACTTACGTTACGACCACCATATACTTACGACCACCGTATACTTACGACCACCATATACTTACTACCACCGTATACTTACGACCACCGTACGTATACTTACGACCACCGTATACTTACTACCACCGTATACTTACGACCACCGTATACTTACTACCACCGTATTTAAGTTTCCGAGGCCACGTCTGGTGGCCCCAGATGTGTTGTGTGCCTCGCAGCCATTATATTAAATGGGACGAGTCATCGGCTGGCCCTCCATTACTTTGTACGAGCCTCCACCCGTTACTCATTCACCCTTCACCCGTTACTCCATCACCCCTAACCCGTTACTCAATCACCCTTCACCCGTTACTCTATCACCCTTCACCCGTTACTCAATCACCTCTCACCAGTTAGTCAATCACCCTTCACCCGTTACTAGATCACTCTTCACCCGTTACTCAATCACCGATCACCCGTTAGGAAATCACCCTTCACCCGTTATTCAATCACCATCCACCCGTAACTCAATCACCTCTCATCCGTTACTCAATCACCCTTCACCCGTTACTCATTCAACCTTCAACCA
Source organism: Hyalella azteca (assembly GCF_000764305.2). NCBI lineage: Eukaryota > Metazoa > Arthropoda > Malacostraca > Amphipoda > Hyalellidae > Hyalella > Hyalella azteca. The sequence goes on from NW_025941853.1 coordinate 142,229, forward strand.
TTACTCAATCACCCTTCACCCGTTACTCAATCATCCTTCACCAGTTACTCAATCACCTTTCACCCGTTACTCAATCACACTCCTCCCGTTACTCAATCACCCTCCACCCGTTACTCATTCAACCTTCATTCATTACTCAATCACTCTTCACCAGTTACTCAATCACCCTTCACCCGTTACTCATTCAACTTTCATCCATTACTCACTCACCCTTCACCATTACTCAATCACCCTACACCCATTACTCTATCACCTTTCACCCATTTTTTTTCGACCACTCGCAGTGGTCGACTAGTGGTCGACCAATCACTCTTCACGCGTTACTCAATCACCCTTCATTCGTTACTCAATCACCCCTCACCCGTCACTCCACCACCCTTCATCCATTCAGTCACCTTTCATCCATTCGTCAATCACTCTTCACCCATTAAGTAATATGGAGTAATAGTACAATAGTACGCAATAGTTTTGCACAATCACCCAATACTCATTTACATATTACTAATTCACCTATTACTCAATCACCCATTCCTCACGAGGGTCTTCTCCGTTCTCACCCATTATTCACCCCGGCCCCTCACCCATTAAAGGAAAACATGTGCCGCCGGAAGCGAACAACGATGTCGACAATACCTCGGCTTAGATCATCTCTGATACCGGCAATCTGCGGGCCCTGATACCGGCAATCTGAGGGCCCTGATACCGGCAATCTGAGGACCTCGATACCGTCAATCTGTGGGTTCTGAATACCGGCAACCTGCGGGCCCTGATACCGGCAATCTGAGGGCCCTGATACCGGCAATCTGAGGACCTCGATACCGTCAATCTGTGGGTTCTGATATCGGCAATCTGGAGGCCCTAATAACAGCAATCCAAGGGCTCTGATGCTGGCAATCCGAGGGCACTCGTGAATATGCAATCACCAGATTTATGTCCTGCTCTCCCTCACGACGTCTTTACGTCCGAGGGGAGAATCTCGCGTCCGACCCTCGGAACTATTTACATTCTCCGTGAATTGTGCCGCAATTCAGCTTATTGTGCAATTTTATATAATTCCGTGGTTTGTAAGTCTGTACGGCGTTCAAACAATTCTAGAACCACGAAATCTCAATTCTTAATTTTTAAATTCTCCTCTAAATAGTTTCAATAATTGTTTCAAACAAATAATATCATTATACAAGACCTGATGATTCAGCTTATCACATAACCATTGATGATTTACATGTTGAGAATGAATGGACGATTTATATTAAATCTTTCGATATCCACCGGGCTGCATTAGATGATGTAAATTTGGACACGTAAAGAAATTCTCAAATTACAATTTACGCAGTTAAATAGATTATCAGCATGACCTTGGAATTATCAACACGACCTTGAAATTATCGGCATGACATTGAAATTATCAGCATGGAATTTAAATTATCAGAAAGAAATTTGAATTATCATCATGACTTTGAAATTATCAGCATGATACTTGCTTGAATTCGAACCTTTCTTGCTGTTTACTTATGCTCTAACTTAATAAGATTTCTGCGATAAATGTCAAAAGGTGAAAATATTTACGAAAACTGGCGGACGATCAGAACTTGAATTTTAATGATCTATTTTACTGAATAGATGCCGGGGAAATAATTAGACATAATCTCCAGTGAAGTAGCGATTCGTTGACAATTCGCTCGCCTACAGCACTCTTGCTGGCTTAGAGATGGACACAAATTAAGAATGCAATCTACACTCACAAAAACGAATGGGAATTACTGTCCAAATAATGACTAAGACTAGCAGCGCCCTCATGCTGTGCCATAGTGTGTCAGGTCTGATGTCGTGAGTGAGAAACGGATCGTATTTTTTCATAGATCAATTGAAGTGCCAAGCGATAAGTAATTGGCTTTCTCACTGAATAAACTATTTATAAATTTACTCATCAAAATTTATATTCCTCGCCTGTTCACGAACGATTTCAGATAATGAATTCAAATTATATTTTGGTCTTTAATTAAAGCGGCACAAATGTTCAGATCATGCTTGAGCTCTCATTTTTTTCGACTTCAAGAACTCGAATCCTTGTAATAATTTATTAAAAAATTATCTAAAACAATAAAAATTTGATAAGTACGCAATGCTACGTAACCTAGATTTAATTTGTAATTTGATTTCACCGCCACAACTTTCACCGTCGTGCGACCGGCGCAGATGCCGAATTGATACAACGCAACAATTAATTTTTAGGGTATCCAAAATAACATGCCATTATTTTACAAGAGTCGGAGTCGTGCTATCTAAAGTATTCGAATTTCCAAATCCATCATCCAATCACTGACTTTTCCAAGCTAAACAAATTCTTCACAGACGGGAAATAGCCGCTACACAGACCTAGTCAGCTAGATATAGTTAGATCGCTACGCGTAATTAAGCAGATTTTTGTAATCCAACCCTTCCACTGTATATTGTAGGAGCTAAATTTTCACTGTAAATACTCTAATAATCCGTAGCTATCATATCACAAATAACTGATCGACATTTTCTTCAAAATTCAAACATTTGAGGAAAAATCTACCATTATCGGCAATATTCTTAACGGTCCAAGCACTGGATGTTTCATCAAAATCAACCTTCAATTATAGATGGAATTATCAGAAATAAAAGTCAATATTAAATTTATTTATTTATTTGGTTAATTTACTTAATCTACGTGTACAATATAAGCTGCACCATCAGGACACACCGAGATTGATATACTTGATGGTCAAGAGAATCCTGCACAAGTGCATTTTATAGAAATAAAACATTTATAATACTAATGTAAGTCTAAGGCTAAAATCATTCGGATGTTAATTCAAATTTCTAACCGAAAAACGAGCATAACTACAAAGTATATTACGCCTTAAATGAAGATTTAAAAATTAAGTTGAATTAATTTAGTAACTGAGCTTTAACATAACATGACAAAACCTATGTTGAATTCAAGGGATAAAAAATTTTAAAACTCCATGCGGCCTCATTAATGCCGTCTGTTGTTCGTTTAACGCTAGAAGCCGAACTAACGATTAGTTGCGGACAAATAATCCTAGTGTGCATTAAATTCATCAGGAACCTTTCATTGAAACCATTCATTCATCAGTACGACTCTCTCGTTCATCGCCAGGACACACGTTTTCATTTCCAAGGTTCTCTAATCCATCTGTTTTTCATTCATCGCTACTATGACTAATACATCACTTCGTCTATAAGGTTCTGTGATTCATAACTACGATTCACTAATTCATAAAAAAGGTTCATTCATCACCGCGGTCCACTCGTTCATCACTAAGTTTCAGGTATGGTGCCACCACGTTCATCACTATGACTGGTGTATGGCGCCACGTACTCGTTCATCACTAAGGAATGGTTCCACCACGTTCATCACTACGACTGGTGTATGGCGCCACGTACTCGTTCATCACTAAGGTATGGCGCTGCCACGCTACAGTCGCTCAGGTAGAAGGGTTCGTCCAGTGATGATCTGAACTCCGCCATGGACTTTGGTTCGGTTTGCTGTCGTGTAGAATTGGTTGGGTTGAAAACCTCCGTGCGTTTTGTACCAATTTCCGTATCATTTCTCTTATAGAACTGTGATGAATCGTCTTGTGTTACTAGAAAACGTCGAGCGAATAACACATCATGGGACTTGTTTGTTCCGGTCTCAGGGACCTGGTCGGTGCCAGCATGAGGGACTGACATCAATGGTAAAAGCGAAGCCGCACCCAACATGTTCCCAAGTACCGACTGAGATGGCGGTGCAGGAGCAATAGCATTGGAAACATCAGGAGTTGCGTCAAAAACTGCATTTGTATCCGAAAATAGGTCGAGAGAAATAGGCACCGCTAGTTGCGGTGCTTCCTCAGTTGTTAGTGGTATTACCGACTCAGGGGTTGGCAGTCGATAATAATACTCCACGTCCACATTCGATGAATCTGTGGGTAAGCCTGATGGAATTGATTCTTCTGCATTAACGGTGATATCAGAAGTACCATCTTTGCTTGTGGAGTCAGGAAATGATGAATTAATTAGCGAAAGCCTTGCCATTTCAAAAGTTGCCGAATCATTTTTATTTCCGATTTCGTCAGTCATTCCAGTTGTCGAGGGAACAATTGTTGGAGAAACAAATAATGACCGCCTTTGGAAAGAATCCATTATACCTTCAGGTTTTCTGGAAGGGTCGAAAGCAGAAAACTGACGTGATTGACTGGAATGAGCGGCTGCGGCTTGGGACGATTGAACAGAGGTCAGCTCGCTGGATTCCGTATCCCTGGTTTGATCGAACTCCGATGACTCGTCTTGCGTTACCAGAAAACGTCGAACGAACAAGACGTCACGGGACTTGTTATTACTGGTCTCGGGTACCTGGTCGTTTCTAGTACGAGAGACCGACTGGAAAGGTAAAATCAAAGCAGCAGTCAATAAGTTTTTTAGAAGCGATTGAGATTGCGGTTTCTGTGTGGAAAACTTACCGTTGGAAACGTCAGGAGTCTCATCAAAATCTTCATTTGTATCCGAAAAAAGGTTCAGGGATAACGGCTCCGCCACTATTGGGGCTTTCTCAGTGGTTAGGGAAACCGACTCAGAGGTAGTCAAACGATAATATTCATTGATTTCAACATTTGATGAATCAATCGGAATTCCTGATGGAGGGAATTCTGGGGCATCGATGGTGACATCAGAATTTACAGCTTTGATGGTGGATTCGGAGTTAGATAAATTCAGCATCGAAGGTCTTGATATTTCAAAATTCGAAGAAGAATTTTCATTTATAAATTCTTCAATCACTCCAGTATTTTCGGGAATAAATAATGAACTATTTCTGAGAGAATCTATACTTTCGGATTTTATGGAAGGGTGGATCGCTGGTGGCTGAAGCAATTGGCTGGCGAAGGCGTCGACAGCTGTGGACGATTCAACGGTGGTCGACTCGCTTGCAAGAGCTGTGGCATCGAACGATTCAACAGTGGTCGACTCGCTGGCATGAGCAACATCGGCTGTGGACGATTCAACAGTAGTCGACTCGCTGGCATGAGCAACATCGGCTGTGGACGATTCAACAGTGGTCGACTCGCTGGCATGTGCGACATCGGATGTGGACGATTCAACAGTCGTCGACTCGCTGGCATGAGCGACATCGGCTGAGGAAGATTCAACAGTGGTCGACTCGCCAGCATGTGCGACATCGGCTGTAGACGATTCAACAGTAGGCGACACGCTGACATGTGCGGAATCGGCTGTGGACGATTCAACAGTGGTCGACTCGCACGGCATTGAACGATTCAACAGTGGTCGACTCGCTGGCATGATCGCCGGCATTGAACGATTCAACAGTGGTCGACTCGCTGGCAAGAGCTGTGGTTTCGAACGATTCAACAGTGGTCGACTCATTGGCATGAGCGACATCGGCTGTGGACGATTCAACAGTGGTCGACTCGCTGGCATGAGCAACATCGGCATTGAACGATTCAACAGTGGTCGATTCGCTGGCATGTGCGACATCGGCTGTGGACAATTCAACAGTGGTCGACTCGCTGGCATGAGCAACATCGGCTGTGGACGATTCAACGGTGGTCGACTCGCTGGCAAGAGCGGCAGCATTGAACGATTCAACAGTGGTCGATTCGCTGGCACGAGCGGCGGCATTGAGCGATTCAACAGTGGTCGACTCGCTGGCAGGGCGACATCGGCTGTGGACGATTCAACAGTGGTCGACTCGCTGGCATGAGAGCGGCGGCATTGAGCGATTCAACAGTGGTCGACTCGCTGGCAAGAGCGACATCGGCTGTGGACGATTCAACAGTGGTCGACTCGCTGGCATGAGCAACACCGGCTGTGAACGATTCATCAGTGGTCGACTCGCTGGCATGAGCAACATCGGCTGTGTACGATTTAACAGTGGTCGACTCGCTGGCAAGAGCAGCAGCATTGAACGATTCAACAGCGGTCGACTCGCTGGCAAGAGCAGCAGCATTGAACGATTCAACAGTGGTCGACTCACTGGCACGAGCAAAATCGGCTGTGGACAATTCAACAGTGGTCGACTCGCTGGCATGAGCGGCATCGGCTGTGGACAATTCAACAGTGGTCGACTCGCTGGCATGAGCGATATCGGCTGTAGACGATTCAACAGTGGTCGACTCGCTGGCAAGAGCTGGTGCATTGAATGATTCAGCAGTGGTTGACTCGATGGCAGGAACGACTTCGGCTGTGGACGATTCAACAGTGGTCGACTCGCTGGCAGGAGCGACATCGGCTTTGAACGATTCAACAGTGGTCGACTCGCTGGCATGAGCGACATCGGCTTTGAACGATTCAACAGTGGTCGGCTTGCTGCCTAGAGCGGCAGCATTTAACGATTCAACAGTGGGTGACTCGCTGACAAGAGCTGTGGCATTGAACGATTCAACAGTGGTCGACTCGCTGGCATGAGCGACATCGGCTTTGGACGATTCAACATATGTCGACTCCCTGGAGAAAGCAGCGGCAGTGGCCTTGAACGATTCGATAGTTGTCGACTCGCCGACATGAGTGGTGGCTGGGGACAATTCAACATTGGTCGAAGACTTCAATTCGAGAACAGCAACAGAGGTAGACGCTTCGACTGTCACGGATGGAGTAGCGCTCATCGATGAAGTAGCGCTCATCGATGTAGTGGTCGTTCTTCCGTTACTATTGCGATGGTCATCCGCGTATTTCGTGTCAATTGCAGGAGGTGAAGTTTGTTCATATCGTGGTGGAGTTCTCAAGGTTGACTGTGAATAGAAATTCAGTGAACTGCCAACAGTCTGGTGGTTTTCCCTCTGTTCTCCTGAAATCGAAGATTGTAGGTTATATCTACCGATGCCGGTTGGTTGCTTAGAAACATCACCAGAATTCAGCCACTTTGACATGGCGATTGAGAAGGGGTCATATATGTGTCGGTTGAGATCAAATTCCAATGAATTAGTGTTAATAAAACCTATCGATTGATCATTAGCGAACGATTTAGATTTTTCCGTTGATGCGTATAATTCGTGTCCCTGACGAGAAACTAGCTCGTATTTTCTGAGGCTTTTCCTCATATTCTTGCCAGCAGGAGCAGGACGATAACCCTTCCGATACAGGTTCCTTTGGTCGTGAACGTTCACTACCTCTCGCTCCCCAGTAAGATACCTGCGGTTCTGGTCGTGAATGTTCACTCCCGTGCGCTCCTCAGGCCGGTACCTTCTGTTCTGGTCGTGAATGCTCGTTCCCTGAGGCTCCAAATGCGGATACTTGCTGTTCTGGTCGTAAATATTCATTCCCTGACGCTCCGCAGTCCAAAACCTGCTGTTCTGGTCGTGAATGTTCACTCCCTGACGCTCCTCTGTCCGATACCTGCTGTTCTGGTCGTGAATGTTTACTCCCGGGCGGTCCTCATGCCGATAACTTCTGTTGTGGTCGTGAATGCTCGTTCCCTGAGGCTTCATAGGCTGATACTTGCTGTTCTGGTGGTAAATATTCGTTCTCTGTCGCTCCACAGTCTGATACCTGCTGCTCTGGTCGTAACTATTTGTTCCTTTTCGCTCCTCAGTCCGATACCTGCTGTTCTGGTCGTAACTATTCGTTTTCTGTCGCTCCTCAGTCCGATACCTGCTGTTCTGGTCGTAACTATTCGTTCTCTGTCGCTCCTCAGTCCGATACCTGCTGTTCTGGTCGTAACTATTTGTTCCCTGTCGCTCCTCAGTATGATACCTGCTGTTCTGGTCGTAAATATTTGTTCCCAGTCGCTCCTCAGTTCCATACCTGCTGTTCCTATCGTAACTACTCGTTACCTGATGCTCCACAGGCCCATACCTGCTGTTCTGGTCGTAACTATTCGTTCCCTGTTGCTCCACTGTCCGATAGCTGCTGTTCTGGCCGTAACCATTCGTTACCTGTTGCTCCACAGGCCGATGCCTGCTGTTCTGGCCGTAAATATTCGTTCCCTGGCGCTTCACAGACCAATGCCTGCTGTCCTGGTCATAAATATTCGTTTCCTGGTGCTCCACAGGCCGGTACCTGCTGTTCTGGTTATAAATATTCTTTCCCGGGAGGTTCACAGTCTGATAGCTGCTATTCTGGTCGTGAATATTCGTTTTTCGACCCTCGTAAGTCCGATGCATGTCATTCGGATCGTGAGGGCTCATTCTTCTGTAGTTATTTTCCTCGTGCATGGCATCTGACTCCTGAATGTGGCTCCCCTTGTAGTGCCAATTCGGGTAAATGGCACTTGAGCCATGAATACTGCTTCTCTGGTAATCTTCGTAATTGTAAGTTGCATTGGAGTTGTTAAGGCTATTTTCCTGGTAGTGCCCATTCGGTCCGTGAATGCCGTTCCTCTGGTAGTGCCCATTCGGTCCGTGAATGCCGTTCCTCTGGTAGTGCCCATTCGGTCCGTGAATGCCGTTTCTCTGGTAGTGCCCATTCGATTCGTGAATGCCGTTTCTCTGGTAGTGCCCATTCGATTCGTGAATGCCGTTTCTCTGGTAGTGTCCATTCAATTCGTGAATGCCGTTCCTCTGGTAGTGTCCATTCAATTCGTGAATGCCGTTCCTCTGGTAGTGTCCATCCGATTCGTGAATACCGTTCCTCTGGTAGTGTCCATCCGATTCGTGAATACCGTTCCCCTGGTAGTGTCCATCCGATTCGTGAATACCGTTCCTCTGGTAGTGTCCATTCGATTCGTAAATACCGTTCCTCTGGTAGTGATCATTCGGGTCGTGAATGTCGTTCCTCTGGTAGGGCCCATTCGGGTCGTGAATGTCGTTCCTCTGGTAAGGCCCATTCGGGTCGTGAATGCCGCTTCTCTGGTAGTGCCCATTCGGGTCGTGAATACCGTCTCTCTGGTAGTGCCCATTCGAATCATGAATGTCGTTCCTCTGGTAGTGCCCATTCGGGTCGTGAATGCCGCTTCTCTGGTAGAACGCATTCTGACGTATGCCAATCTGGTGCTGAATGTCGGCTAGTCGACGTTCATTCTGGTACACGTTATTTTGATCGAAAAATGTCGTCTTGTCATCGGCAGAGCTGATAGATTCTTCGATCATTCCAACAGATTCTCTTTGCGATGCAGAATCCGGCGCCCATGATAACCCTTCTGCTAGGAACACTTCCCTTTTCAACCTTTGACCAGAAATCTCTTCTTTCTTCACTTTCTCTTGGCCGGAAATCTCTCGACTTTTCACGCCATCTGGGCCGGAAATTTCTCGACTCTTCACTCCATCTGGGCCGGAAATTTCTTGACTCTTCACCCCTTCTGGGCCGAAAATTTCTCGACTCTTCACCCCATCTGGGCTCGAAATCTCTTCGCTCTTCACTCTACCTTGATTAGAAGTCTCTTCCCACTTAACCCTTCCTTGACTTAAAATATCTCGACTCGTCCACTTTTGTCCACCAGAATGAACTAGAGGTAGGGGCAGCGATGAACAAAAGCGTAGGAAGTACACAAGTAGGATTACTACTTGCATTTTCAGCTTAACTCGTCCCAGTTTCAGGCTGAAAATGTAAAATGAACGCCAATGAATTTAAGACGAATGGTATAGAACACATATGGTCAGTTATTCAGTATGCGTATAAATTAAAGAAAATTATTTCTACCTTATATCTAACTAGAGCCTTAATGATTAAAGCTTGAGTATTCATTCCGATTAATTGCATTTGGCAATGAAGTCGAAAGATATTATTTGTCAATATTTTGAATAATGAACTCACCCAAGTCGTGATCAGCTCCGAGTCCAGACTCAAAATATTTTTCAGATGCTCAATATTTTGTATAAAATGAATTTGTCAGTCTTATTTAGTTACAAGACTATTCGCATCTGTGGGAATTGGGAAATGGGAATTGGTCATTATTCGTTAAACTTGCATAGGGTCCAATCACATTGAATACACTGAGACAGGGTCCAATCACCTTCACTACAATGAGATAAGATCCAATCACTTTCGCTGCACCGAGATAAGATCCAATCACTGTCGCTACACCGAAATAAGATCCACTCACTGTCGCTACACCGAGATAAGATCCAATCACTTTCGCAACACCGAGATAAGATCCAATCACTGTCGCAACACCGAGATAAGATCCAATCACTGTCGCTACACCGAGATAAGATCCAATCACTTTCGCTACACCGAGATAAGATCCAATCACTTTCGCTACACCGCGATCAGATCCAATCGTTTTCCCTACACTGACATAGGGTGCAATCACATTCCTTACACCGAGATAAGATCCAATCACTTCCCTACACTGACATAAGATCCAATTACTTTCCCCACAGTGAAGTAAAATTAAATCACATTCCCTACAATGAGATAAGATCCAATCACTTTCCCTACACTGAGATAAGATCCAATCACTTTCCCTGCACCGAGATAAAATCCAATCATTTTCCCTGCACTGACATAGGGTGCAATCACATTCCTTACTATGTGATAAGGTACAATCACTTTTGATATACTGTGCTAGGGTCCAAAATCATGCCTTCACTAACTCGTGGTTCATTCTTGCTCCTTACACTGACGTATGGTCCAATCACACTCCCTACACTGTGTTAGGTAGGGTCCAATCACATTCCTTACACTGACACCAGATGACAGTCAGCAGTGAATACACTGAAAGAGATGACCGCAGACATTTTTGGTAACCAAATAATTCTCGAAAATTTCCGAAAAAAATCACCTAAGACATTCTATAAAATCAAGCTTATTGTTTTTTTTTTCAAACAAGGTACAATAGCTTAAGAAAAATTAATAAACAGGATGCATTAATATAAAAATTACACAATAAAAATAAAAATTTGATAACCTTTTTTCTCACTGGTGCTGAAGCTGAATATCGGCAATCCTCGCGATATCCTCCCACAGATCGCCTGGAAATCGCAAAGCTTGCAAAAACCCAAGCCCCCTCCCCCAGCCCCCCCACCCCCCCGACAGCTATAAACCCTCATCCGTCTTTTGTTCTATCGCAGTCACGTCGCCATGGAAATGTTCTCAGAAGAGCAATTCTTTGTTCGATGCTCACTGCCTTGCAGATTTGGCGTCGTGGCCGTAAATCTACGGGCCTATCGCGCCAGTCATCAGCAAAAACCCTGGCAAAAAAAAGACCAGGGGAAGAATTGAAGTCATTTCTCTAGGAAGGGGAGCGCTACATTCGTAGATGCGTGTCCGAATAACACAAGTTGACTACAATCAATGTTGCGGGAAATTAATTTTGGTTTATAGAAATGTGCTGGAAGTATAAGAGATTGCGGAATTGTACATCGGGAGTAAGAAAATGGAAAGTTATTTTTTGGAATTTCCTGAATATATGAATATATTTTGAAATATTAGAACGAATATTAATGAATTAAATTATGTGAATTAACGGATGGTTTTAATAGCAACGAGGCGAGCAAGATTATTTCAATTATTATATACAGAATTCAGCTAGATTATATATATCGGACATGGCAAACGTACGTATGTAAATTGCACGACTTGTAAAGGCATTTAAATGTAAAGTAAGTTGTTGATGAACTATGAATTATTGAATGACTCTTCAGTATGAAAAATGTCACCATTCAATTTAGATACTCGTACATTCGGAGATAGCGCATGTTTACTTAAATTCCTAACGTGCCAGATGAATAACCGACATACTTGTGCTTGCATTTATCTCCGTATATTTTTGAAGATGAAAATGTCCGAGCTAATTGGACAATTATTTATCGATTAACACAAAATTCGGCTGCTAAAGGGGACCTTAGTAAATAAAGTTAATGTGAATAGACTTTCAAGAATTATAATTATTACACTGGACCCTACGTCTTAAAATGCAACGTAATGCTTACTTGCAAATAACGTACGCACAAGCAGCCTTTCAAGGTGCAGATCTAGAATAAAATCATTAAACTTAATCTGAAATGATGATTACTGGGAATTTTCTAGTGGTGCTAGGATCTAGGTGCTCAGTATCCTGGGGAATTTTCTGATGGATATCGATATCAGTAAACGAAAGACTGGTTCATCACCCTGTTGTTGGGTATTGCCAAAACACTATTGCTAAAACACTATTGCTAAAACACTATTGCTAAAACCGTATTGCTAAAAACCATATCCGTAACCACCTCCAAGTCCTAACGTAACAATAATAAAATACCGACAGGAGACGTACAAATTAATTTCATTTCAATACGGTTAGTCAACCAATCTGTATAGTTAACTCTACTGTATAGTCAAACAAATATTCAAATAGCGACACTATTACCCATATCACGAGCAAAGATAGGATGTAGCACTGATACGCATATTTGCAGAGTCAAACTGAATCAGGACGACCCACGCAGGCGTAAAAAGTGCATCGCCAGTTGGTCAAAGTCCCGTTCATTTCCCACACTATAGAATCTGACGAGGCACATCTAACTAGCGCAGGGAAAAGTAAGTTCCAATTAACTTTAACGGAAGAAAATTGAATATGAATTGATAGGGTAACGACATTCATCTTTTAGGTCTATGACCTAATTAACACGTATTTAACGAATTTAAGCATTTTTTAACAAACGGGTTTCCGTCGTAATGATGGAATTCATGCCATTCAACAGTACCATACACGAATTCCGTAGCCCACAGAATTTTGTAGCGGAAATTTCAAGTTTACTAACACGTAAAATTATCAACTGAAAATCTCGGAAATAACTTTCATTCCGCAGAAAGGGTCCATTGCAGGCCTAAATTGCATTACTAATAAGAGATCTAAAATCCTGACTAGGATAGAGTGAGATACATAAGAATTAACGAATGAATAATCAAACCTTAGTCATCAGTCATATAAATAAAAGAGACATAACAATTAATGAAGAAATAATTTAATCTTGGTTAACAGTTATTTTCTAACACCAAGTTACACGCAAGAACTTCTTACGCCGCTGCTTCCACTCCAGCCGGTGCGGTAACCTAGACATTTCAGGTACAGATCTTGCCATTGCCGCTGCACTACACACCAAAAGTTAACCGAATAGCATCCCACATCATCCCAAATATGTATAAATGTTAAAATTATTAAATAAAATTATTTTATAGCGTCACAGCGACCCAATATTTGCTGGGACAGCAGGCAGAGCCAGCACCTCCTGTCGCGCGTAATAATATGTAAATAACTACGCTAGAAGTTGCTACCGCAGCCTGTGTGATGGTAACTCTAGAATGAAAATACAATTTCAAAAAATTATTAGCGTGTCTCTATATTTAAGGAGTTTGAATTTACGTATTAACTATTAAAATTGTGTAAAATATTAAATTCGAACAAATTGTTAAATTCAAATTTACATGTTAGCTAATTGAACTGTGTATATCAGGGTTTTAAATTCTAAATAATCATTAAATGTAAATCATGATTTACATTAAGATATGTAAATCATTACATATCTCAATCAGACTACATTACAATATTCATGCCCAAAGTTTCTATGCATTCAGTCTTCAATTTAAGATTGTTTGGTAAAAGATTTTCAAAAATTTGCTGAATGGCCATAAGGTATTCAATATCTCTGATGAGAGTAGGATATTTGATATCTCACTTTAATACTTAAATGTACTTAAATTTTTAAAGTAAGTGCATTTGCTTAGAATTACCACTTTAGTTTACCTAATTAATTTACTTAATTTTATGAAATTCAATATCTCTGATTCGAGTAAATTGCGTGATATTCGCCAAACCTACGGTGATCGTACGTCACAAGGCTACGAACGCACTGTTTAAATTTTAAGTAAAAGGCGTAGACTTTATTCCGTCACAATGCTGTGTGGTATTACAATATTATCTTTGAAAAATAACCCCAAACTCAGTGTTGATGCTGTTCCATTTATGTATAATGTATATACCCAAAACTGAGAAAAGTTGTATTCCAAATTCAGGATGGATTGTTCTTGCCCATATGTGTTCATTGTGGATGGTTCTCGCAGATAGGTTTTCAGTGTGGAGGGTCGTCGCCCATAATTTCTCACGTCTCGGACAATTTTACGATCGGACTTGCTGCCGGTCTCGCGGCCGGTCTCACAGCCAAACTGAAAATTCAGTGAACAAGGAATATCTCCCAAAGTAATAAACGCAGCTCGATGAAACTTGGCACACGTATCTATTAAGACCTAACGGTGATGTTTAGCTCGTGAAAATTTTTAGATTTCGCCTTCATTCGAGAGTTATACGGATATACGGAGAAACGACCGGCTACCCTCAGGCCGATTTTTAAATTTGCATTGACAAAGACTCTTATACGTAAAGCCGAATATCTCGCAATCGAAGGCAAAATCAAAAAAATTGTCATGAGCTAAACATCACTGTTGGGAGGTTAGGTGTTCATATACGAAGTTTCGTTCAAATTTGTGCAGTATTTTGGAAGCAATTTCTTGTTCGCTGCGAACTTAAGCACGTATTGCTGCTGAAGTCACGAATGAGGGAAAATTAAAAAAACTCGCGAACGAAGGCCAAATCTGAAAACATTTCACGAGCTAAACATCACCGTTGGATAGTTAGGAATGTATATTCAAAATTTCGTGCAAATCTGTTCAGTATGTTGGGAGAAATTTCTTGCTCACTGCAAATTTCGGTACGTATCGCCTAATAACTCACGAATGAAGGCGATATTCCAAAATTTTTCACGAGCTAAACATCACCGTAGGTCCTAATGAATACGACCAAGTTTCAACGAGTTACGTTATTTACTTTTAAATATATTGATTGTTCACTGAATTTGGGGAGACCGGCCGCGAGTCCGGCCGTAAAATTGTCCCAGAAGTTAAGTTCTCTGTATGTGTGGTTCTCGCCCATATATTCTCTGTGTGGATGGTTCTCATTTTATGCATCTCATTCATAGGTTCTAATTGTATGATTCTCGCCCATAGATGTTCATTGTGGATGGTTCTCACCCATAGGTTCTCAGTATGAATGGTTCTGTTTTAAAAGTTCTCCCTATATTTGGGCTGGGTGGCTGCAGCTCCCGCGTCAGGAAATGACAAGCCGTCAAGCAGACACCTCATTTCCGCCCTTCCTGTCCTCCTTCAACTCTAACGAGACACTCGACAAAAATTACAGCTTTTTTCTGTACTGTAATTGTAACACTAGTCGCTAGAGGGGCTGGGGGAGGGGTGAATTAAGGCCGTTTTAGCGCCGGCCAACTGTGTACTGTCGCACCCGTAGCCAGAGGAGGATGGGGAAAGGGTGAATTAAGGTATTTTTATCGCCGGCCAACTGTGTTCAGTCGCACCCGTTGCCAGGGGGAAGAGGGAGGGTCGAATTAAGGTCGTTTTATCGCCGGCCAACTGTAGATGACGCCTATAATGCCTGTTGATACCGAGTTGTTTACCAGCACTTATAAAATAAACGCGCGTAATATTGTTAAAATAGTGACACACTTAGAACCAAGAGGATGAGCAGAGAGCAGTCGTGGCGCTGATACGCCCTGTTGCTGAGCCAAACTGGGTCAGAATGACCCATACAGCAGCAAAAAGTGCATCGCTATTGAGACAATGTCTCACTTATTCCTCCGAGTGTTTGGTGGAGGTGGAAAATTAGAGCTGCGTTATCGGCGGCCAAGCAATTTGAGGTGGAATAGTGGCCACCGATTTGCCGGCCATAATGTGATTTGGTCGATGACTGGCTATGGAATTTTAGTGAGAGAAAATGTTGAATATATATGAGTGAATTATGCTGAATAATAGCGACAAGGTGAATACTGTACTTAAATCTTAAAATGATATCCCGGTTACACGACTTGAATGATATTCCACGACGTTACGGTCATCATAAGAATAAGAACAGGCCATTGGCCTATTTCTTCAATGCCGACACTTCTATTCTATTCTATTGTATAAATTGTACACTAACTGTAAGTTCACAACAAACGTAAATCCTAGGATGAACGTAAATCCTAGGATCACCGTAAATCTTACGATGAACGTAAATCATAGGATGAACGTAAATCCTACGATGAACGTAAATGTTAGGATGAACGCAAATCTTATTTTTGTGAACGCATGATCTTCGTTAGTCCCATGATGTTCGTAAGTTCTATGATGTTCGTAAGTCCTATATGATGTTCGTAAGTTCTAAGGAGGTCGTAAGCTCTACGTTACGACCAAGGCCCCCGACAGCGTCTGCCAGATGTGCAGGCGTGCGCTGTTAACTACTAATTAACGGCCCATTGCCGACACTTGCCGTCTACTTAAGAAGGCGAGTTACCATCAAAAAATTATAATCGTGCCAGCAGCGGCTCAGAGTTGGCCAGTTATAAACCGCTTTTTATTTCAAGCATAATCCTGCCGTTTGGAAATTATTTGTGATTAATTTCACTGTTAAATGACACATTCAGAAAAATTGATGCGTCACATTGTCCAAATAGCGACACACTATTGCCGGGCCAGAATGACCCACACAACTCAGGTAAAAAGTGCATAGATTTTTAGATAAAATCTCCTTCCTTTCCCTTGGTGTTCACTTATCTTGATTTTAAAACAGACAAAAAAACTATGCGACTGGCGACTTTTTGTTTCTTTCCCTCACATTCTTAAGTCAACCTGACTTTAAAATGTGAGAATATGAGAGAACCTGACTTAAGAATGTGAGAATATGAGAGAACCTGACTTAAGAATGTCAGAATATGAGAGAACCTGACTTAAGAATGTCAGAATATGAGAGAACCTGACTTAAGAATGTCAGAATATGAGAGAACCTAACCTAAGAATGCAATGAACGGAAATTTCGTTCCGTGATTAGCGTGCAGCAATCTAGGATATTGCGGCTTATGTTTCCCAAACTGTAATAAGAATTTGATAAAGAACTGTTAATAATTTAGAACTGTTGTTAAAGTAGAACACTTATTGAAGTAGAACTGTTACTAAAGTAAAATTTTTATGAAAGCAAAACTGTTATTAAAGTAAAGCTGTTACTAAAGTAAAATTTTTATGAAAGAAAAACTGTTATTAAAGTAAAACTAAAATTAAAGGAAAACTATTACCAATGTAAAATTTGTACATAACAAAAATCTGTTCATAAAGTTTATGACCTCAGCGGCCCACGCGCGGCTGACATAAGCTGGCAATTGAACATTATTATCGTTAGGTGATGATAGGAATGATGTTATACGTGGTATTATACCTGAGATACCATTGCTGATGCTTTAACTGAGATAATAATTGATATTATAGCTCATAATGTTATTAAAGTCCATGTTGTCCATGATGTTTAAATTGATTAAAGTCCATATTGTCCTTTTCATGTTGTCCATGATGTTATATGTGATATTCCTCTACCTTGTATAATACTCGAGACCATGCCTGGTATTATAGCAAGATGGCGCCGTAGAGGCAGCGTCTGCTTAATAAACACTGATCTCATTAGAGGCTTTAAGCAGCAGGCCAATTATCTCATTAACGGCTTTACATTGGCACTTATTTAGCCGCGAACGGCCATAACACTGAACGGGTCCACAGTCTTATCAGTGTCCTTCACTTTACTGTACTGAATGAATGCTAATTGTTCATTAAAGTTCGATCAGGATGAATGATGGACAGAAAGTAAATACATTTATTGTTACATAAAAATCTGCTTTCATCTTAAATATAATAAATAAATTTAGTGGACATTTTTATGAATGTCTAATATTTTTCCTCTCCGTTTACGGGGAAGCACAATGGAATGACAGAGGCTGGAATGAAATGACGGAGGCTGGAATGGAATGACGGAGACTGGAATGGAATGACGGAGGCTGGAATGGAATGACGGAGGCTGGAATGAAATGACGGAGGCTGGAATGGAATGACGGAGGCTGGAATGGAATGACGGAGGCTGGAATAACGGAAGCGGAATGACTGAACCTGGAATAATGTGGGTTAAGAAGAAACATGTTTGACTAACAGAATATCGTGACCCGAGGGATCGCAATTCTCGTAATGAAAAAAGAACATGCGACAAAAAATGCGACAAAAAGAACCAGCGACGAAAAGAACATGCGGCAAAAAGAACGTGTGACAAAAAGAACATGCGGCAAAAAGAACATGCGACAAAAAGAACATGGGACAAAAAGAACATGAGACAAAAAGAACATGCGACAAAAAGAACATGCGACAATAAGAACATGTGACAAAAAGAACATGCGACAAAAAGAACATGCGACAAAAAGAACATGCGACAAAGAGGACATGTGACAAAAAGAACATGCGACAAAGAGGAAATGTGACAAAAAGAACATGCGACAAAAAGAACATGAGACAAAAAGAACATGTGACAACAAGAACATGAGACATAAAGATCATGAGACAAAAAGAACATGCGACAAAAAGAACATGCGACAAAGAGGACATGTGACAGAAATACATGCGACAATAAGGACATGTGACAAAAAGAACATGCAACGAAAAAATGTGCTACAAAATACATAAACAAAACGAAAGAACCAACAAATGGCCCCTGAGAATTTAAATTCTAAATCTTGATTTACACAAGCTTTGCAGCAGCTGTTAAGCAGCAATACTACGCTGATTTACGGAAGCTTTACAGCAGCTGTTAAGCAGCAATACTACGCTGATTTACGGAAGCTTTGCAGCAGCTGTTAAGGCAGCAGTACGGCGCTGATTTACACAAGCTTTGCAGCAGCTGTTAAGCAGCAATACTACGCTGATTTACGGAAGATTTACAGCAGCTGTTAAGCAGCAATACTACGCTGATTTACGGAAGCTTTACAGCAGCTGTTAAGGCAGCAGTAATACGCTGATTTACGGAAGCTTTGCAGCAGCTGTTAAGGCAGCAGTACTACGCTGATTTACGGAAGCTTTGCAGCAGCTGTTAAGGCAGCAGTACTACGCTGATTTACGGAAGCTTTGCAGCAGCTGTTAAGGCAGCAGTACTACGCTGATTTACGGAAGCTTTGCAGCAGCTGTTAAGGCAGCAGTACTACGCTGATTTACGGAAGCTTTGCAGCAGCTGTTTAGGCAGCAGTACTACGCTGATTTACGGAAGCTTTACAGCAGCTGTTAAGGCAGCAGTAATACGCTGATTTACGGAAGCTTTGCAGCAGCTGTTAAGGCAGCAGTACTACGCTGATTTACGGAAGCTTTGCAGCAGCTGTTAAGGCAGCAGTACTACGCTGATTTACGGAAGCTTTGCAGCAGCTGTTAAGGCAGCAGTACTACGCTGATTTACGGAAGCTTTGCAGCAGCTGTTAAGGCAGCAATACTACGCTGATTTACGGAAGCTTTGCAGCAGCTGTTAAGGCAGCCATTAAATCAGTAGCAGCATTTTATTCTCGTCTAAATGACGCCATTACTGAAGACGTTCAGCCGGCGGCAGGGGAGACGAAACTAAAAAAAATTCGTCTGTGTTGACTTCCCTGATAAAAGTTTCTGAGGAATTATGGTCGGCAGAGCGTTGGCTATCATTATTTGCTTTGGATAAATACGAGAATAATATGAATTTAGTACATATGAACTTAAGAGAAACAAAAGGGAGATATTATTAACATTAATCTTAGAAAATATTATGTATTAACAAGTGTACAGTTACAACGTAAGAAACTGTCATCATATATATGAATGCGCTCGTATTTGCATGTTACATATATAAACTCACTCATGAACTATATATCACTTTCGAGCTCAGATATGAGTTCGTAACGCATTATATTAGTGTTCAAACATGTTTTCATGCTCATTCGTAGCAGTGTGATTCATACGGAGAATAATATTATAATCTGTATATATGATATATAAATATAATAATCTCTATTATTATATGATATATAATATGATATATTACGTATATCATGATCTCCAACTCGACATAAAATTTCTTTGACACGTACGTACCGTAAACCATATACGTGCACATTAATAAAGTTGGAATGTATCCCTTATAGGAATATATAGTCCATTTGCTAATAAAAATTTTCCTTTCATTATAATATATCATACTGAATGAATAGCTGAATGAACACAAATAAATTTGTAAACAAAAGGGACAATTAGGAGCCATATTTTTTATGGATAATTTATATATATAATTCACGGCCAAATCAGTTAAAAGAGCACATTATACACTCAGAAAAACAAGGAGGTCGTATGGTCCAAATAATGCCTAATTTTCCTACAACAGCACGAGCAGTGAGCAGACGTAGCACTGATACGGGCCAAACTGAGTCAGGATGACTCACACCCGGTCGAAAATGGGCTTCAATATTTGGACAAAGTCTGACTCATATCTCTGAGTGTGCAGGTGACCTAAAATGTACGGAGGTCAGCGGAGGCAATATATATGCAAATGTCGCCAGCATGTCGCCTGATCTATCCTCATACTGATGCTATCCTCATACTGATGCTATCCTCTTACTGATGCTATCCTCATACTGATGCTATCCTCATACTGATGCTATCCTCATACTGATGCTATCCTCATACTGATGCTATCCTCATACTGATGCTATCCTCATACTGATGCTATCCTCATACTGATGCTATCCTCATACTGATGCCATCCTAATAATTTTGACGTTAATAATTTTATAACAAATAATGGTTATTATTTTGTTACGTGGGCAAATTAAACCTTATGCTGCTGATGTCCATGTTATAGATATGATGGTGATAATATAGTTATTTCTAAACTTTAAACGAGTATATTCCGTATTGTATCCTAAATTATTTATATTGTCCCCTACATTGCTGGTATCGTCTCCTAAGTCAACTCTAAAGCTTTTTTCTCGCTTAAAACATGATTTATAAGTAATTATTCATGTATTAATTAGAGAAATATGTTTTTTTAACGAAAATGTCTTGCCAAATAAATGAAATGGTCTTAAAAGCTCGTCATCGCAATTAGATTATTTCCTTCCATGTACATTTTAATTGGCCTGAGTTCCATCTTATTTGTTGCTGAGTCATGTTACCCTCACGTCACGAGGGGAGCCTCGTCCCCTCCCTCCTCTCTTCCCCAGACGCCACAAGCGAGGGGAAGAGACGCATCATTGATCATCTGGTCGTCACGATCATTCATCCCCTATCATTCATCACAATCATTCATTATCATTGATCATTTGGAGTCCTTGTTGCCATTTGTCTCGGTCCCCCTAGAAATTTGAAGCCAATTTATCTACGGCCATTCGGTGGCCACTGATGTACCAGCCAAGATTATCGTATTTTTATTATGATCTCAGGGCTGGAGCGAAGTCTTGACGGAAAAATAATTTTCAAATATTAAATATATATTATACATGAAATGATGAACTGTACGTTTGCAAAAGAGAAACACTTCCATTATCCGTGGATTCATCATAAAGTTCATTTGTTTCCGAAAATGAAAACTCTGCTCTTACATTGGCGTAATGCAATCGTTACTTTTAGCACGAAATATTTTTTAAAATTATGCAACATTTTCTATATTTTTGATGATTTCGATGCTTATTATGATGCTAGCAAGCGAATGAATTTGTGCAATAGTCAAGATGTGGTCATATTCTAGGCGAGTGAGGCAGCATATCTTAATATTATAAATTTATTTAAGGGCATTTTAATCTTAAAAAGTTTATATTTCATAAATTTTGTCTTACACCTTCTAGAGTGTAAGTATGTGACGTCTCCCAACCCCGAAACACTGCATATGCAAACTTCAGGCGTTATACCGTTTTGGCCATTTTCTGGCGAAATTTTTAAATTCTGACATTTTTGCCCATTTTTTGCGGATTTTTCTACTTCTGGCCATTTTTGGTCAACGCCCTCAAAGTTGATACAAAAACTTCATAACAAACAAACATATACTATGAAAACGAATACAACATTGACATGTAGCGCAGATTCACTGTACACTGAGAGAAATGAACGAGTCTTTGTCCAAATATCCATGAACTTTTAACCTTTATGTGGGACGTCCTGACTCAGTTTGACCCGACAAAAAGGCAGGTTAATTGATGCTACATCCGCTTTCTGCGCATACTGTGAGTAATATTTATTGCTATTTCGACAATATTACCCATTTATTTTTCGGATTGTAGTGTAATAGAGACAAGCCTTTACTATTATTAGTGATCCTCTGTGTATATTATTTCCTGCATTGCATCAGTAACAACAACAGTCATTGTCGAGAACGATACAGTCTAAAATTCTTCTCATGAATGTAAATCGCAAATTACAGATGAATTTACTTCAGTCACACAGAAATAAAAACCTTTTGCTGTTTAGGTAAAAATGAAAATAATAATGAATTTATTGCCGTGAACGGTGCAGTTTTCATTTCAAGTCATTTGGGCGACCGCAAAAGAGCAGATTCTTGGTCACCAAAGGGCCCGCAATGAAGGCAGCTTCTGGTCCCCAAAGGGCCCGCAATGAAGGCAGCTTCTGGTCCCCAAAGGGCCCGCAATGAAGGCAGCTTAGGCCCACAATGAAGGCAGCTTCTGGTCCCCAAAGGGCCCACAATGAAGGCAGTTTCTGGTCCTCAACGGGCCCACAATAAAGGCAGTTGCTGAAGCCTTGAAGGACCCGAATTTCACGTCAAGTGTTTGCTGGGCCAACAAGTAGGTCTAACTCCCTGCAACAAGTGGGTCCTTGTCGGGACATTCCGGCTTCCGCAGCTCCAAAATTGCGAACGATTCTCGGAATTTTTTGCTTGCGATGCCTGGCAAAATTTGTGCATACACTAAGAGGAATGTGTCGGACTTTGTCCAAACAGCATTGACCTTTATTCCCTAGTGCGGGTCATCCTGACCCAGTTTGAAGTCGAAAATTGGCGTATCAGTGATACATGGGTGAAGTAGGTAACTATTTGGACAATTTGACCGTTCATTTGTCTGAGTATGTATTGCATGCAGATCGTCGTTGTGCATAAGCTTTCGATACACCAAAATTTCAAAGAATTTTCGGAATCCAGCAGAAATTACAAAATTTTTAGGATATATCTAGATTATGTGGGATATTTTCAAGGATTTTTGACGAAAGTTCAAAATAATTTTACAAGTTTGTTGGAAATTTGTGTCGAATTTTTAATGAATTGGAAGTTAAGGTCGCGATTAAGATGGCCATCCAGCAGCCGTTTATTGGCCGCTCATAAGCCATTAGATATTTTCTGGAGAGTCTAACGGGAGATTCTACCGGCACCAAAAAAATAGGTTTCTGTTTCATTTGTGTGGTACATTTGGTTCATGGTGCTTATGTGGTGTGAAACCTTCAAGTCTTTAGTTTATAATCTTTCAATTTTTAGCTTAAAATCTTCAAATCTCTAGTTCAAAATCTTTAGTTCTTCAGTCTATAATATTCAAATCTTCCGTTTGAAATCTGGAATTTATATTAAAAACCTCGGCTCTTTAGGCCGCCCAATGCGTGGCTGGAGATGGCGCGGCCATAAATTCCAGCAGCCAGGTTCAGGGTGCGACTTATGAAGCCATCGCGGCGCGTTCATTGCTATGCATGGGAAACCCGCACCCAGGAGGCTTCCAGCCGCCTTATCCGGCCTTATCCAACCGTATCCAAACTTATCCAAGCCTATCCTGCAATACCAAATTTTATCCGACCATATCTAGCCCTGTACAAATGTACTCAATCTTATCCGGATGTATCAAGCCCTTTACAAATAAACTCAATCTTATTGCCCCCGTATACAATAATATCCTTCCATATCCAACCACATACAACAATATCCTTCCATATCCAATCGCATACAACAATATCCTTCCATGTCCAACCACATACAACAATATCCTTCCATATCCAACCACATACAACAATATCCTTCCATATCCAATCGCATACAACAAAATCCTTCCATGTCCAACCGCATACAACAATATCCTTCCATATCCAACCGCATACAACAATATCCTTCCTTTTCCAACCGCATACAACAACATCCTTCCTTTTCCAACCGCATACAACAATATCCTTCCTTTTCCAACCGCATACAACAATATCCTTCCATGTCCAACCGCATACAACAATATCCTTCCATGTCCAACCGCATACAACAATATCCTTCCATGTCCAACCGCATACAACAATATCCTTCCTTTTCCAACCGCATACAATAATGTCCTTCCTTTTCCAACCGCATACAAAAATACCATTTGTTATATAACCGCATTCGATCGTATCTAACCTTATCCGGTCGTATCTAACTTGATTTAACTTTAGCCAATCTCGTCTGGTCTAATCTTACCTTATCTTACTTTAATTACCTTTACCCCGCCATTATATCTAGTCTGTGACATTAATTACCTATACCCCGCTATTATGTCTAGTCTGTAACATTAATTACCTTTACCCTGCCATTATATCTAGTCTGTGACTTTAATTACCTTTACCCTGCCATTATATCTAGTCTGTGATTTTAATTACCTTTGCCCCGCCATTATATCTAGTCTGGGACGATGTCACTCACAATATTGGCGCTACCAAGTCTTCGCAAATCAAGCGATTTTTTTACGCATGAACTTCATGTGACCTGTGAATTTCTTGCAAATTAACTAATCGCGCACTAAAAGAAATGAGCGAGGTATGGTCTAAATAGCGATGCAATTTTTGGCCTTTGTGGGCCATCCATGCCTAGTATCGCCCGGTGAAAACTCATATCAGTGCTCCGTACAAAAACCGCGTCAAAACTTGGACAATATGGCGCATCAATTTTTATGGATGCATTAATGATTGGCCGGATATAATCCCGCTGTAATTTTCAGCCGCGTTGCTGGAACTGAATGGTCGAGAGAGGGGCGGACAACGATGGTCTGGACATAATTTTTAATAAGGTATCATTGCTCATGCGTCATGAAAAGCTTGCCTTGAGACCAGCGAAGAATGGATTCAATTACGACTCCTTATTGACTCTGAGGCAGGGAACTCTGAAGCGGCGACTCTGAAGCCGGGACTCTGAAGCAGCGAACTCTGAAGCGGCGAACTCTGAAGCCGTGGACTCTGAAGCAGCAAACTCTGAAGCAGCGAACTCTGATGCCGTCGACTCTGAAGCAGTCGACTCTGAAGCCGTCGACTCTGAAGCCGTCGACTCTGAAGCCATCGACTCTGAAGGCCCAATTCTGAAGGCCCATATCTGAAGCTCCCGTCAGCTGCATAAACTCGTTGATGAGTTAATTAACCAGTCAATGGATTGCAGTAACAGTAAAGTGTAACTGTAAAATCAGTGCAGGATTGCAGTAACTGTAAAATCAGAGCGGCGTCCATTGCAGTGCAGCCAAAAATCCGTCGTGATGACTCATTCAAGCGAGGCTGTGTGATTCCCGAAACTGTGTGGATAGATACAACTGTGTGGGTTGAAATCCTTGCCGCATACAGTTGTGTGTGTTGAATTCATTACCGGAAACAATTGTATGAGTTTATATACTTGGCAAATAAACTTGTCTTGTTTTGTCCTCTCATGGGTTAACTTTCTGCTATTAGGTTGTAAGATCCTGGCAAACGACAATGACAATTTTGAGTTGAATGAGGTAACATCTTTTAGCGAGATGGATCAGTTATATATACTACAGATGATATCTCAACCTGTATGTTAAAGTTATTTTCATAATTAAAATAATTCATTTTGTCTGTTTTCAAATGGTAACCTATTATGCTGCAGGTCATTTTTTGTAAACTTTGACAAATTTTAATTAATAAAATAAAGGTAAAATCCACAAAATTTTACGCTTCCTTCATTTGTTAAGTAGAGCCACATAAGGGTAAATTTAAGCTACTTTCTTTGGTGCAACGTTTGTTTATTAAGACATAAACGTTGCCAAACTTAAACTTCATTTATTCGTTTACATCAACTGCCATTATTTGCAGTGGATATAGCAGCCAGTGGATATCTAGAGAGTGGATATTGTGGCAATTACTCCAAGTGCTCGTTAAAGTTTGCAATGGTTAAGGGCAATTCGAAGGCTGGAATTGCAAGAGTTAAGGACTGGCAAGCTGTGTTATGTAAATCAACTTGAGGTCAAAATGAAGTCTGGACTTTGAAGTACGTTGCTGCGAACTTTTCTGTCGTAAAGTTCAACAACTTACAAGTTCGCGCAGCTGGATGTGTTGCTGGGGAACTTGTCTCGTAGCGTAAAAATGAGAGACTTCAATTTCTTCAATTCTAGAGTAGAAATTAATGACTTTTCAATAATTTCTACTTAAATTCTTTAGTAATTTCTATTTTATTCTTCTAAAATAATTTTTACTTTAAATACTTTAGTACTTAAATTCAGAGGAGAACTTCATGAGACATTTAGTTTCTTCTGATGAAACGGTTTTAGTTCAATAAATAAATAATAAAAAAGAAATTTGTAAGTCAAATTACTTAAATTGTGATAACTAAAAGGTTAATACCGATTGTCAGCGCTGCCGTTACGACAGCGGTCTGACGGTCTGACAGAAGATCAGCCGTAACCGTAAATTCTGGGAGAAACAGGCGGCCGTGAGAGCACAAACTCTACGGTATTTGCTGCCAGTGTTTAACTGTGTCAATTGGGGACTATAAATTATGATGCTCAGGCTATGCACTCAAAGTAATGAATGCGTCATCTTGTTTATGTTGACACACGTTCTGCTCGTAGCGCTGATACGTCATTTTGCCAAGCACTGATATGCTCGTGTCAAACAAGGTTAGGATGACGTAAACAAGGGCAACAAGTGTAATTCGGACAAGTTCTCCTCATTTCTATGGGTGCAGCCAGCACTTTGTCATGGAAGGCTGATGATATTAACCTGCTATCAACGTTGGATATTGGCAGTGCTGAAATATGATGGAAAATTGTTAAAATTCAGGGTAAATATTGCTATTAACATTTAACCCTTTCATATGATCTTGTTTATATCCTAGCACCAAAATGAATAGGGGCTGTTGTGGCTCCTATGTTCGATCCTTATCGTGTCGTGATATTACCAGCAACTGAAAATTTATCAAAGACGAAATAATTGGAAAGGATAAGAGGAAAGGATGCGCGGGAAGGATTGGATGGAAGGATCGAAAGGAAGGATTGCTAGCATGGAGGGAAGGATTGGTGGAAAGGCTGTGAGGAAAGGATTGTAGGAAAGTATTGGAGGAAAGGATTGGTAGAAAGCATAAGAGGATCAAAATCTGAAAGTTGATTAGGCAGTTGTCATAGATAAACTTAATGTAAAAAACAAAAAATGGCGCTATGCTGCTAGTATTTGATTAAATTTACTACAAAGAGAACACAAAAAAAAAATCTTGTTGCACAACGCACGAGCTCATAATAGCATGAACTAATATTATATTATTAGTTAACCCGTAGCATGATGTAATATTAGTGATCAGAGTCTTATTAGTGATTTATGAGTGAAAGTTTACGACTTGACTGCACGGAATGTGAAAGGTATAACAATGAACAAGGCTTTGTCCTATAAGTGATGTCCTTTTTGACCATATGTACGCCATCCTAACTTCTAAAAATCGTATCAGTGCTACGGCCGCTCCTTTCTGCGCTGTGGGTACGAAAGTGGGTCCCAATTTGGACAATATGAGTCTATAATTTTTCTTATTTCCGCATTTGAGATTTGCTTTTCACTGGTCAGTTAATTTTCATATGTGTTCTTGGCTTCTACATGAATAATTTCTGAGTTTAATAATTATATGAAAATTATTTATTAATATAAAATAATTTTAGGTTTAATATCTACAACAGAAAATTTTCCTCCGCTCCAGCACCGGCTTAGCTTAGCCGCTTCTCATTTCACGCCATCATTGCTTAGGGAGCCCAGCGCCCCTGGTGTAATATGGGGCTTTTGTGGGGACAATGATTGCTATCTGCTTAGCAATCATGCTTAGCAATCATGCTTAGCAATCATGCTTGGCCGTCATGCTAATCAGTCATGCTTAGCAATCTTGCTTAGCAATCATGCTTAGCAATCATGCTTAGCAATCATGCTTATGCTTAGTAATCATGCTTAGCAATCATGCTTAGCAGTCTTGCTTAGTAATCATGCTTAGCAATCATGCCTAGCAGTCATGCTTAGCAATCTTGCCTAGCAGTCATGTTTAGCAGTCATGCTTAGCAATCATGCTCAGCAACAATGCCTAACAACCGTGCTTAGCAACCATGCTTAGCAACAATGCCAACAATGCTTAACAACCATGCTGAACAACCATGCTTAGCAATCATACTTAGCAACAATGCTCAACAACCGTGCTTAACATTCATGCTTAGCAACCACGCTTAGTAACCATGCTTAGCAACCATGCCAAGCACCCACGCTTAGTAACCATGCTAAGCAACCATGCCCAGCACCCACGCTTAGTAACCATGCTTAGCAATCATGCTTAGCAATCGTATTTAGCAATCTAGCTCAGCAATGCACCCCCAGGCCCCCCCTCCGGCCATCACTGTTCTATCAGCGTTGTGTTTGTATTAGCTCAATTGGCTGTGTTTGTGTATGCTGTATTGGGCCTTTGTATAATGTATAGGGTTCTATATCTGGCCTTTGTATAATGTATAGTGCGCTATATTGGTGTATTGTACGGTTGTATAGATCTGTGTTTGGTTGTGCAGAACCTTGCCCTCCTAAAGCACTGAAATTCCATAAAATACTTTTAAAAAATAGGATGATGCCTAAACTTTTTACTTTTAAAAACAATTTTCTCTTACCAAAGTAAAAATCAATTTTTCATTTGTTAATTTAACTCTCCTATTTTCTATATCACTGAATTATGCTGTTTAAAAAATAATTCCCTGGCAATATTCCGACACAATAAGTATCCTGGATACGCGCCCCAACAGCCCCTATATACAATATCCCGACACGGTAAGTATCCTGGATACGCGCCCCAACAGCCCCTATATACAATATCCCGACACGTTAAGTATCCTGGATACGCGCCCCAACAGCCCCTGTATACAAATGAACAATATCCCGACACGATAAGTATCCTGGATACGCGCCCCAACAGCCCCTAGATATTGCGGCACATGGCTTTCTAAACAAACAATTTTTGATAAACTTGATGCTTAGAAATATAAATAAGATAAATTACAATTAAAAGCTGTAAAAAATTGTAATTCCTTTAATAATAAGATAAATTATAATAAATTTGTATATGACACAATGATTTGTTTGATATTTAGAATTGTTCTTCTCTGGGTGAATATTTAATCGGTCAAAATATGCACGCGTGTTTAATTGATAACAGATAAGAGTTTCTCGAGGGCATTTCCACACTGAATTTGCTTAGGAATATTGAAAGGAAAAACCCATTGACAAACTTTTACAGTAAAAATTGATAGAAATTAGCATTATCTTAGCATTGCATTTCATAGCATTAGCATTGCAGAAGCGACGAAGCAGTTGTTTGTTGCTGTCGTGCTCCCGAACCCAGAGTTTGGAAACGTTGTGTGGTCACCGAGATTTGAAAAGGACAAAAATTTAATAGAAAACGTGCAAAGGCGCGCAACAAGGATAATTCCAGGCTTAAAGGGCCGGTCCTATGAAGAGAGATTAAAGATTATGAAGCTTCCAAGCCTCAGTAGTCGACGTCTGCGTGGGGACCTCATTGAAGTATACAAGTATACTCATGGTTTATACAAGGTCCCAGAAGGCTTGTGGGGACCTCATTGAAGTATACAAGTATACTCATGGTTTATACAAGGTCCCTGAATGATTGCTAGAATTTGAAACAAGAACCAACACCAGGGGCCACAGCTATAAGCTAGAAAAATTAGATCAGTACTCACTGCAGTGAGTGACAGAAGAGCGCATTTTCTCGTACGTCCGTCCGTGAAGTCACGGACGGACGGACGGACATGACGAGCACAATAACGCCTGTTTTTCCATAAATGAGAAAATTCGCTAAAAAAACTGCGTTGCAACTTCTCCACGCGACAAAATTTCTTCTCGCTTCGAATCACCGGCATGTGGAATAGCCTCCCCGATTACATCGTTGGCGCTCCAAGTATGAACGCGTTCAAGAACAGACTAGATAAAGCTATGGAAAAATACATGTACAGACTTGAAATGCCTAGCACCATATCGAACCCGGTGGAAGTCAAGTAGCTATTTCAGTCTATCGTCAGTTTGGAAAAGATACCGTCGAATGAAATGTTTTTAGATCTTCTGTGAAGAAGCCACGAAATGTACAGCAATCGGCGACAGGCCACATACGTAAGCCGTGCACTTCAGCGCCGACATCACTACGTTATGTTATGAGAATTGGAGGAATAGTAATTTGATTACGAATAATAACTTTATATTCTAATCCTTGTATTCATAAGTAATGCATATCATGTCAGATTGAGAGAATTTTAAATATTCTCTGGCATTATCCATTTTTAGCAACGTCAGGTTCACCTTCAAATTAAATGGTAAATCTGTTGTTTATCTCTAGATTTTTGTCATGAATAATTAACAAACTCTACATCAGTCTCCCTTCGTTTTAAAAAACTTCATGTGGCAAAAAGTTTGCCTTTTCTTAAGGGTAAACTAAGCTTATCGAGACCAGGAAGCAATAATGAGTTTATTTAATGATAACAAATGAAAACAATTCTAAGACATTGATTTATATGTGCCAGCAAATAAAGAAACCATACCTGGTATTTCCTCAAGTTTATAAATCATTGTCCGGTATTGTAAAGTTTCTTCTGTCACTGTCAGTACAATAGCTCGCAGCTGGCTGCTGATGGAACCGAAAAGAGCGCCGAAGACGTTATTTTTATCCTTAGATGTCTGGAAGCCTAATTCAATTCCCACAGAGCGTCCGGCATTTTATTTTTGCAGCTCCAGCAGAAATTGGGAGTGTGTTTCCTTTTTATTTCGACCTCTTCATCCTCCCTGGAGGATCTGGCTGGGAGCGGCAGTTCCAGCATCCGCAAGTCAGACAGCGCTTAGTCCTGGGCCAGCGCCCGCCGAGTGAGGGTGTGGTATGCCATCGTTCTCCATGCGAGTTCCAGAAACAGGTGTTGGTGAAGGGGATTACCTAGAAAATCCCTCATTATGCAAAATTTTGTGAGCCTGCATCTCTAATGTGATCCCCCATAGTCTATTCCAGTGACCGGTTTCTTGTCATAGCTGTAAAACAAAGGTTTTTATGCAAATTAGCCGTGAAAAAGGTTAGGTACGTGATTATGAAGGGCGATTTAACCTTGTCAGTGTCGCAACGTCTTGCGCGAAATGTGCCACCTCGTGAGCGAATTAGACACACTCGTCGCGACCTATTATCTGAACTCGTTTTCTCTCCGTGCTCCAGGAAGTGTATTTATAATACACATCAGTAAATGATCATTATGCTGGAAAAATATGTAGTCGTAAATTAGTACGAATGAACATGCCCAAATCAAATGCTCTGGATGATGTGGTTGGCGCAGTCAATTTTCCAGACAGTTTCGTCTAACGTTAGCGTTCTAATTTGCGACGTGATGGAATGTGGAAACTAATTATATAATACTCATTGTATCTATTTTTCCGGCACCTTATTATAGAAGAAAAAAATTAGGCTGGATAGTGGCATCGTCGAATGAACGAAACGCGTGTGGAGTGAGCGTCCGAATTTTATAAAATTTGTTGTTTTTATCGCATTGTTGTTGCGAGGTTTGCCTGTAAGTTATGCGCTATGCTTGACAATATTTCCATGTATTTTGGGAAGAGTAATTCATATATTAAGGCTAGAATTCAAGAAGAGTAATGCATGAACAAGTGAACCTATCATATCGGATCTAAAAATATGATGCAAGATTTACTGATCTTATCGTTTATAACTTAGCAAGTTACCAGGCAGGATTGATCTTGAATTTGGAACCGTAATAACTAAAATTCTACTCTGCTGAAGTAGTTCAGCTTCAGCAAAACAGTTTTAGCTTTCAGGAGCCGTTATAAGCGACAACAGCTGGCCGATTCTGCCACTGACACTTAAACAAAACGTCAAAACCAAATATGTCGCCACAGCACTTATGTCGCCGGCCACCAAATGAAACTATTCATTTTATAAACAAATCTGAAACAGAACTTCCTCGCGCAATGAAGCAGCTCTGTACTAATTATGTGGTAATAGAACACTAAAAATATTAGTTCTGAACGTTTCCCTGTTTTCATTGAGGAGCGGCGTGTTGTCAACTTGTCATTGACGGTATATTTTCACCAGTCATTGCGGTCCTTACACGAAGCCAGTAAAAAGACGTAAAAAGACGTCAGGGTGGATTTCCTGGGCTGAAATGGTTGTTAGTAGATTAAAGATCGATCCGATCTGGGTATTGGTATAATTCCAAAATATCAGAAAAATATAGAAGAAAAATGTTAAGTAGTATGGGATTTGTTAATTCAATAAGATTTGTGAAATATTGCCCCTCCTTAGTTCCACGGTAGTTTAATGAATTGTACGGTATTTTCCACGCTATTTTACAGCATTATAATATTCCACGGTATTTTAGTGTAAATGCTGGCCATAACTGTCATTTGTGTTGTGTTCGATAGCCACATAATTTTGAAGCCGTTTCGATCTCGTTAGAAATTAATTTAGTTTTATTTAATATAGATTCTTTCTATGGAATTCTGGCGACATAAGTGTTGTGGCTCTTTAATTGCCAGTAACGTTCGTTAAATTTCTTTTAATCAACTAATGGGGTTGTTTCTATTGCAGTGAAGTGCGTTGGTCTTGATCAGATTTTGGTGAATGAGACGAAGGTGGTAATTATAATGGTATCATCGATACCATGTGACAATTCATGGAAATAAATAATCGAAGAAAGTGATAAGAACAATCGTAAATTGTTCTCAAACTTTCCAGAGTTTATTTGAGATGTGACAGTTTTGTTATACATGTAAGTGTATGGAAGAAACATTGTTCACTTGTTGCTTCCTGCTTGTAATTTAATTCTTGTATTCTATCGTGGTGGTGTTGTGAGTTTAATAAGTGATTAAAATAAGTGCCTTTGTACTCCATATTTCATCACATTGAAGCCGCATGGAGACCCCGGTGAGTCAATGAATGGTTATCCTTTATTAATTATTTTAACTACCGGTATTCAATATCGTTGTTTACATTTAATGCAAATATTGAATGAAGAATCAATGTTTGCATGGAGTTTTTTCACTATAGGAACTGATTGTATGGCATGTTTATTTCGATAGAAATGAAAAATTAATAGAAATTTACTCTAAACAGCGGATAGAAACAGACGTTTTTTTTTGTCGAAAACATCTGTTCTTCAGACCACAATTAGTTCTTACGTTAATTCATTATTGAATCTTTCATGAACTGCATCGTGTTCATCAAAAATTCGAGAATTAATTTTGCATCCAATGACAAAAAGATGTTGATTGAATCACGTGCAAAATAATTTCAACGCGAACTGTGCGTTAATGTGTGGGTGTCGCAGTCGCTGTTTTACCTTGACCGTGACTACGTCGATAATATCGATAACATATCGATAATATAGATAAGATATCGATAATGTCGATAACATATCGATAATATCGATAACATATCGATAATATCGATAACATATCGATAACATATCGATAATATCGATAACATATCGATAATATCGATAATGTCGATTACATATCGATAACATATCAATAATATCGATCGATAATAACGACTACCGATACGATGGTCATTAATTACGATGATCGTGATCTAACGATGGTCGTTATTTGAGTCCAATACATAGTTATATCACGGTTTGTTTGAACGTGTTGTTCACATTGAAACAATAAATTAAAGACGTAGCAGTTACTGAGGAGAATCCCAGGTCATATCTGTGAGTTCTCAGCGATGTAGTTGGTGGCATAGAAACTTTCTAGTGTAAAAAATTTCGTCTATTGTATTGCGTTATTATTTTGTATTCAGAGTAATATTTTTGAACACAAAACCTGACATATTTCGAACATAAAGCGTGATATTTTTCGATATAATGTGGGATATTTTTCAACGTAAAGTTTGACATTTTTCAACATAAATCGTAATATTTTTCAACACAAATTATGATAATTTTTAACAAAAAGAGTGAAATTTTCTGTATGAAGTGTGATACTTATCATTACTTTTTCATATTTATTTTTCACATATTTAAGTGCTTCACTTCTTAACGTAGTGCATATTATTTTTTAAATAAAGCTTTATATGAGCCGCTAAACACTCAGTACACAGATTGTTGATTTTGGCCGTCTCAAATATAGCGGCAGTTTATAATATATAACATATACCTGCAGTATATATGTTACAGTATATAATATATAACACTATATATATACAGTATGTACAGTATATATATAATATAACAGGCTAATATATTATAGGGTATTTTTATAATATAAAATAGGGTATATAATGTATAGTTGATCACCACCTCCACTCCAGTTCTGGAGACTTCGTCTTGTTTGTAATATTGTTTTCTTTTAATCCTGATATTTTTTGCTGCTGCTCGTACCTCGCGCGACATTCTCGGCAGATGAGAGCTGATAACAGCTACAGCTCTCAGCTACAGCCTTCACACTGTCGCCTCTATGAGCTTAATAATGTTAAACTTTATGGTGAATAATGTTAAGGTTGATGGTGAATAATGTTGAGCTTCATGGTGAATAATGTTAAGGTTGATGGTGAATAATGTTGAGCTTCATGGTGAATAATGTTAAGGTTGATGGTGAATAATGTTGAGCTTTATGGTGAATAATGTTGAGCTTTATGGTGAATAATGTTAAGCTTTATGGTGAATCATATTGAGCTTTAAGGTGAATAATGTTAAGCTTTATGGTGAATAATGTTAAGCTTTATGGTGAATAATGTTGAGCTTTATGGTGAATAATGTTGAAATTTATGGTGAATAATGTTAAGCTTGATGGTGAATAATGTTAAACTTTATGGTGAATAATGTTGAGCTTTATGGTGAATAATGTTAAACTTTATGGTGAATAATGTTCAGCTTTATGGTGAATAATGTTAAACTTTATGGTGAATAATGTTGAGCTTTATGGTGAATTATTTCAAGTTTTCTGGGGAATAATGTTAAACTTTATGGTGAACAATGTTAAGCTTTATGGTGAATAATGTTAAGCTTTATAGTGAATAATGTTGAACTTTATGGTGAATAATACTAAGCTTTATGGTGGATAATGTTGAGCTTTATGGTGAATAATGTTAAGCTTTATGGTGAATAATGTTAAACTTTATGGTGAATAATATTAAGCTTTATGGTTAATAATGTTAAGCTTTGTGGTGAATAATACTAAGCTTTATGGTGGATAATGTTGAGCTTTATGGTGAATAATGTTAAGCTTTATGGTGAATAATGTTAAACTTTATGGTGAATAATATTAAGCTTTATGGTTAATAATGTTAAGCTTTGTGGTGTATAATGTTAAACTTTATGGTGAATGATGTTAAGCTTTATGGTGAATAATGTTAATCTTCATGGTGAATAATGTTAAGCTTTATGGTGAATAATTTTCAGCTTAATGGTGAATAATGTTAAGCTTTATGGTGAATAATGTTAAGCTTTGTGGTGAATAATGTTAAGATTTATGGTGAATAATGTAAAGCTTTATGGTGAATAATGTTCAGCTTTATGGTGAATAATGTTAAGCTATATGGTGAATAATGTTAGGCTTTGTGTTGAATAATGTTAAGCTTCATGGTGAATATTGTTCAGCTCCATGGTTAATATAATGTTAAGCTTTATGGCGAATAATAATAATCTTTATATTGAAGAAGATTACCTTTTTGTCACATTTATAACATTTTGGGCTTGAAGATATTACGTTTATGTTGAAAAATACTACGTTTTATCATAAGAAATACTATGCATTATGTTTGAAAACATTACGCTTTGTAATGAACAAAAAAATCACTCTTTATATGAAAAAATATCACGTTTTTAGCGCATTTTCTCATTTATGGAAAAAAGGCGCTATTGTGCTCGTCATGTCCGTCCGTCCATCCGTCCGTGACTTCACGTCCCGGACGAGAAAATGCGCTCTCTGTCACTCACGGTAGTGAGTCTTGATCTAATTTTTTTAAATGTATCACGCATTATTTCCGAAAATATTTCATCATCGCAAGATCTACATATTATAATATGTAATATATATCTATTACATTTCATACATATTCATAATTATACCGACCATCGCAAGATCTACCGGACATTAGATGAGTCTATCCTCGATTCTCGCGCAGCTGCTAGAACTCATTGTCTGATTTACTAATTATTATTTATATTATTTATTCAATGTCTGATTTAATTACGATTACCGATTGTGCGAATATTAGCGATCCTCGATCCTGGTTAAGTAGGGTAGGTAGGTTTAAAGGCAACTTAATTTGATCTTAATAATCGAAATTA
Organism: Hyalella azteca; assembly: GCF_000764305.2. Taxonomy (NCBI): domain Eukaryota; kingdom Metazoa; phylum Arthropoda; class Malacostraca; order Amphipoda; family Hyalellidae; genus Hyalella; species Hyalella azteca. Next base: position 178,525 of record NW_025941853.1, read on the forward strand.
TTAACAGGCAGTTATTAACTTGAAATAACCCGTGAAAATTGAAACCTCATGTGAATGTCATAACATTTTGTGTAAAACAAAACTCAGGCTTCTGTGAGTAAAATATATTTTAAAAATATGTGAATATGACCCTATTTACTAAGATTAAACCGGGCTGCTCCTACGAAAATGTTTAAAAACTCTTTTGAATGTGACACTTTTTATAAAAAAATATTTTTGGCCGGTCTGAGGAAAATATTCATAAATGCAGATAAGGCGCTAAGCGGCCGCCTTACCTACACGCTAGTTAGGCCTCTAAATGGCGGCTGTCACCTCAGCAACTAGGGTGTTTTTCTCTGCCATATGTACACTCAAGAAAATGCATCGGTCATATTGTCTAAATAGTGAAACACTCAACTTTTGCTCATAGCATGAGCATTGAGCAGAGAACGGAGGTAGCTCTGATACGCTTTTAGCCGGGCCAAACTGGGTCAGGTTTACTCACACAAGGGGAAACAAATACATCGTTATTGGGACAATGCCTCACTCATTCCTCTGAGTATATTCTTCAGTAATTAACAGGTACATCTGGGACGGCAAGTCGAAATCTCAAGGTCGGCGGCCCGTAATGTCGCGGTAAGAATTACCTTTGAACGGAACTACCAATATACGAAAGCCGCAACAAGTGCTGTACATTTTTTGGTCTGGGGGAAGAACGTTCGAAAAAGTCGCGGGAAATTTCTCATACATGAACGACAATATTAAATCAAATGCGCGACGTTTGGATGAATGTGCAAAGTTTAATTGAATATGCGCCGTTCAAAAATTGTATTACGAATCATCCAATTTCTAAAATGATTAAAGACGATATTTTTCAATTATTTTATGGTATTCCAAAAAAAAATTCGTTACAATAAACAATTTGTCCAACTAAAAAAATTATATTAGCTGTTCAGTGTCTCGTACGAAAACTACGATTTTACCGAATTAATTCTGTTGAATCTCACTGTATATTGAATCTTTTCACTGTTGATTATTTGCACCAACCTTGTTTTCGCATTATTTTTATTATTATGATTAATTGGTTGCATTTTTTACATCAATAATTTATTCTGCATTATAGTGACGTACCTAATACTCAACAGAATTTTTTTATCGGTAATGTGCATATTTAACGCTTCAGGCTATTATTACTTTCCTCATTCTAAAGCTTTACAACTTTTTATGAAAAAAAGAATCACGGAGCTTTCTTGAATCCACTTATATTCATTAAATCGAATGTATAAATTTAATGAGGTCAATCATCTAGCATCATTAATACTAATTCATTTTTTCTCATTGTGTCAGCTGGAAAGGCAACTGCATTGTGCCCATTGTTTTTCGCTGTTATTGTTTTAGAATAGAAATTATTATGCTTAATTAAATCTTTCAACGAATAACCTTTTATTCTTAAGTTGACCTCATAAGAACTGGTTTACAGCATCGGAACCTGTGTTATGGCTGATGGCTGCAGCTGATGGCTTGCTTGCTGTAGCTGATGGCTTGCTTGCTGCAGCTGATAGCTTGCTTGCTGCAGCTGATGGCTTGCTTGCTTCAGCTGATGGCTTGCTTGCTGCAGCTGATGGCTTGCTTGCTGCAGCTGATGGCTTACTTGCTGCAGCTGATGGCTTGCTTGCTGCACCTGATGGCTTGCTTGCTGCACATGATGGCTTGCTTGCTGCAGCTGATGGCTTGCTTGCTGCATGATGGCTTGACCTTTCATCAATGCACCTCCCTCCTACCTAACAAGTTACTCATTTGCTCACACGAATTACGTACTTAAATGGAATACTGGTTTAATAAAATTTTAATAAATATTTCATTATGCGTTGGTAATAAAAAAATGATCAGAATTCTTCACGTACAAATGTGTGTCCTGAGTAGTAGTAGTGTTGTTGGACATGGTCGTACGTCTGGTGAAGTTGCACAGCGCGAACTAAATTGTCGTACCGTGACGTCACTGGCGGTTGACTGTGGTTGCCAACTTGCCCTTCATCTTGCTTTATCTCGAGAGCGATCTTTTCCTCAATCAACTTCCCTCTTCGAACTCTGTTTAAATTTAAAGTCACTAAAAAAGTTTATTTTACTCTAAGATTTCGTTTATTGTCAAGTTTTACTGTACGAACTTGAGAGAAAAAGTTAGGTTCTGATTTGCTGCCGCCACGTCTGGCATGGCAGCGAAGTTGGACAATGGCTGCGCGGGCCAAAGAATCTTTATTTATTGGAATCATTTCCGAGCGTTTACTTACTGAGTTTTAATAACCTCGTTTCTTTTACTTTGCATCGGAGGAAGGTCGCAGATTCTCGCGTCTTTGTTCAAGCTTAATTAAATTAAGTTTTAATTTAACCATTTAGTTCAATTTCAATGATTGCTCATTAATCACTGAAGCAAACTAGCATTCATGCAAGTGGGAAAAGTGTTTTTAATTAAAATCATAATGTTCGTAAAAATAATATGTGGATTATAATTATAGTAGTAACGTTGGTTTTGTAAAGAGATTACTACTGATTACTAATGATATCATTACTGAATAATGACGGTAATAACAGAGATTTATGATGATGTTTAGAAAAAATGATAATCCTGATTATTACAATGCTTATAGTAAAGTTTACTAAAATATTAATGGTAATGACAATTTTGTATGATAATGTAATAGTGATAATGATGCTAGTACGTAATAATAATTCCAATGATAATGACAAGTAATGCTAATGATAATGACAACAATGCTAATGATAATGACAATAATGATAATGATAATGCCAATAATGCGATAGATAACGACAATAATGCTAATGATAATGACAATAATGCTAATGATAATGATAATGACAATAATGATAATAATGATAATGATGTTCGTATCGCAGGTGTCGGCGGTGTTGGGGCGAGGCTGTGGCAGCTGTACGCGCTGCCGTGGCTACGAGCCACATTACTGGAGGTAATCATAATGATAATAATGATAATGATAACAATACAAATTAATTAATAATGGTCGCGCTATCGGCGGCCAAGTGCTCGTAACTTTATTTCCGCTCGTACACTCAGAAGAATGAACGGGACGTATTGTCGAAATAGTGACTCACTTTCTGTACGTAGCACTGATACCCTATCTTGACGAGTCAAGATGACCCACAAAAGTTTAATAAATGCATCGATATTTGGACAATATCTTACTTATTTCTCTTCATATCTCGTATGTTTTCACTAACAAGATGTTATCTCTTCATATCTCGTATGTTTTCATTAACAAGGTGTTATCTCTTCATATCTCGTATGTTTTCATTAACAAGATGTTATCTCTTCATATCTCGTATGTTTTCATTAACAAGATGTTATCTCTTCATATCTCGTATGTTTTCACTAACAGGATGTTATCTCTTCATATCTCGTATGTTTTCATTGTTTATTATTATGATAGATTTCTCATCTATTTTGTGTTATGGTGATATCAGAAATGGTTGCTTTAAATTCTTTATTCTTTATTTATAATTCTGTCTGGAATATCAATAAATCTAATGAACCGTTCAATATCATCACTAAATAAGCTCATTCAATAAATAAGTACGGTATATCACCATAAACATAATACAAACATCAAATGAGGCGCAGAAAGTAAAATCGCGCGCATATTTGCAAAATTAAAAACAAGAAACACAAAATCTGAGTCTGTGCAAATTTGATCAATTCGTCAGCTGGTGGATATCATATCGAGATTGCGGGACCGTTAAAGCGAATTGAACCATTGATTCAATTAAGGTTTGACTTGCGCGGTTATTTGATCGCACCTCCTGCCGAGTTAAAGGTGCACTCAAATAAATGAACATGTCATATTGTCCAAATTGTGACCCGCTTTCTTAGACAAAGTACGTACAGAGAGCATACGTAGCACTGATACGCTCTTTAATCGAGCCGAACTTAACATACACATAGAAAAGAAAAGTGTATCAATATTTGGACAAAGTGTCGCACATTTCTGTGAGTGCGTGCATCTGTTATGGCCATCACACTTTGGATGTGAGAATTACGGAGCAAATTGCGGGATGTGGGTGCGATTTATCTCAATTATCATTCATCGTTTATCATTTCCCGACGCTTCATTTATCTCAGTGCTGTCTGGAGTTAACGCTCTTAAAAAACTGGAGGTTTGTTCATGACATTTTCAACGCAGATCTCAACAAACCTCGTTGAATAATAGTGTGTACTATAATAATGGTGTGTACTATAATATAGTGTGTACTATGATAATGGTGTGGGCTATAATGATAGTACTACTATAGTAATAGTGTGTACTATAATATAGTGTGTACTATGATAATGGTGTGGACTATAATGATAGTGTGGACTATAATAATAGTGTGTACTATAATATAGTGTGTACTATGATAATGATGTGGACTATAATGATAGTGTGTACTATAATAATGGTGTGTACTATAATATAGTGTGTACTATGATAATGGTGTGTACTATAATGATAGTGTGTACTATAATAATAGTGTGCATGTGCTATAATATAGTGTGTGCTATAATAATAGTGTGTACTATAAAAATAGTGTGTACTATAAAAATAGTGTGTACTATAATAATAGTGCGTACTATAATAATAGTGCGTACTATAATAATAGTGTGTACTATAATAATAGTGTGTGCGTCTGATATAAAAGTTATTATTTTCCTTTATCTACGGACGGTAACCATCGTTACCAGGTATTTAGGTATACGAATAGCATGGACGGCGGTAATGCATGGTATCGATAGTAAAATGGTAACACTCGTTACCAGGTTATTAAAGACGAATAACTTTGGCGATGGTTAATGTAACAGCAGAAAATTGTTTAAAATTTAAGTTTTATGAAAAAAATGCATATGTTTTATCTTTATATTTCAACTAAGAAAGTAACACGAGGTAACGACGGCGTTGAAATCCCGGCGTTTTTGGGAGTTGTTACTTGAATTTTAATTCAAAAATTTCTTTAATAACAGGAACGATAAAGGCGGTTGGGCCATTTCTACACCTTGGTCATTTTTTTGTTCGTATTGTTTTTTAGCAAATTCAACTGAAAGTTAGTTTCTAAAATACTATTTAAAACACGTACAGACAGTGTACTAATAAAATGATGATTATATATAAGTAATAAATATCGAAATTTCTGGTTGTGCATTTGTTTGGAGCTCGATGTTGTTTGAAAAAGTGTAACGCATTTTTAGCATAATTCGCTTCTCAGGATATTGCTAAAATAATATTAGAGTGATAGAAAATCTGAATTTTTGACTGACATAATTAAAGGAAATGAGCATATTAGATTCTTTAATATTGTACCGACCTCATTTACTGTACCAAGTGAGAGCCACCAGACGAAATTAATCCAACAGGCATCTGACGTTGAATCAAAGTTGAATTAAACGTCGTTTCGTTCAATCAACGTTAGTTCAACGTCGTTTCAACGTCTTTAGGTTTTAGTAGGTAAGTTTTTAAAGGGTCCACGTCCAATGTCACGGTCACATATTTCATACTAGATACATTTTATATATGCCACTATATTTTTACAGCTTCTAGGTCTCGAACCAAAGACTCGCCCTTTCTTTCCCAGTTCGCCCCACCATCGGTGCATGGACTACTCAAACTTTTTTGTTTGCCTGTTGCATGCAACTTTTTGCATCGGTGCAACTCTGCATCAATCAGAGCATTTATTGGTGCCGTTGAATTTCGGCTATTCCGCTTCGCAAACGTCCGCCTTCCGCATTAAATTTCGGTTTTGCCACAGGATTCGAGCTTTTGTTTTTCGCGCTTCAACGCGTCGTCCGAATCTCCAGCAATTGTTTGATCTCAAACTCAATTTTTTGTGGCCATCTTGTCATTGTCACTTTTTTGCTCGTGCTGAAAAACAACCGATCTACATCCGGCCGATTAGTGCGCGACGGTTGGCCGGCTCAAATTCGGCTACGATCCGGATGAAATTTGGCTTGTATTTTTAATTAAAATATTTTAGACTCCCAATATCGCACAAAACTTGTCAAGCAGAAATGGTTGTCGACTTTTTTTAAACATTTTTTTTTCTTGTTGGCGCTCCACTGGACGCCGCGCAAGAAACAAACGCTACTTCCGCTGTTGCGGAGAGCATTCGGGATCCGAAATGATGATCCCAAGTCCTACGATGATCCCAAGTCCCACGATGATCCCAAGTCCCACGGTGATCCCAAGTCCCACGATGATCCCAAGTCCCACGATGATCCCAAGTCCCACGATGATCCCAAGTCCCACGATGATGATGGTAATACCTGATGATGGTAATACCTGATGATGGTAATACCTGATGATGGTAATACCTTATGATGGTAATGCCTGATGATGGTAATACCTGATGGTAATACCTGATGATGGTAATACCTGATGATGGTAATACCTGACGATGGTAATACCTGACGATGGTAATACCTGATGATGGTAATACCTGATGATGGTAATACCTGATGATGGTAATACCTGACGATGGTAATACCTGATGATGGACAGGTATTGCCATCATCAGGTATCAGCTTGTCTTTGCTGATATAGTATCACTCACAAGAATGTATAGATAAATTTGTCCAAATATTGACTCGCTCTTCACTTAGAGTACCGTACGAGCAGAGAGCAGATATACGTATCACTGATACACCCTTTTGCCGTTCTTTTACGGGTCAGGATGACTCACTTGATTCTCTGAGCGTGGTTTTCAATAGCAGTAAATTATTCGACTTATTCCATCATGAAGTTCATCGTTCAAGTTTGTTGTTGAACTTTCAAGTTTTTCGTGGCCTGTTAGGCTAATTTTCTTGCTGCAAGTCTTTGAACTTGTCGTACTATGTTTCGCTTGACGTTCTAACCCCATAAAAGTTTTGTAATTAGTTTACTTCGCGGAAGAATTCGAGGCAAAAGTGCTAGTTCTGAAAGCGCCTCAGAACGACACATTTTCTGCAAGCTTGCAACAATTCTATATTTTAAAGCAAAAATGAAAGTAAGTCTTGCCATATTTTTTTGTCTAAAAACAAAATAAAATTGAATAAGTTTTGCCGAAATTCGATTTTTGTAAGCAAAAACTAAACGGAAAATTAGCAAATTTCATTTTTTTCCGCCTCAGAATTTTTGAGCACGAATGTCTAGTAAATTTTCTTATCGTATAATGAATTGTATATCTGGAAAGATATAAGACAACTTTTAAATGTGTGATATTATGAATTCTGATGGATAATTACTTAATTGATATAATACTATAAAAAAATATAACGACAACCATTTTCAAAGTTCGTATACGACCAAACTTTGTAATGCAAATATGTGCTGAAATTTTATAACAATTGACTTTTGACAACCTTGACTTCCTCTTGGTTTGTTTCTATATACAATCCGCGTAGTTAGCTTAACATAATTTATATTCATTGTCCTGGAGAAATGACAGTTAAGCTGTACTTTTTATTACAGTATACAACAATAAGCTGCACTATAAGTGCTATTGTAACATACAGTAAAGGAGTTGGCAATATCTTCTATTCAACACACAATAGAGAGCTGAATTTTTTAACATGTAACCAGTAACTGACGATCCCAAAAATCCCAAGATTTCTTGGGACAACAATGTAGCAGTCTGACAATAACTGTAGGTTCGAAAACAGGCCCACATTAAATTATATTGTACCATAAAATAATAAAGAAAAAAAAATTCTGGGTCACTCCATCGCAAACATTATTCAGAATCATGCACTGAGAGAAATAAGCGAGACTAAGTCCAAATATCGATACTTTTTTCCCGTGTGTGGGTCACTCTGACCCACTTTGCCACTAGCAAAAAGGCGTGTCATCGCCCATGTGGAAAGTGTGTCACTATTTGCACAATATGGCCCACTATTTATTTATACTTAATTATGAGCGTATTATCGGTGGCCAGCTACCGGCCAATAATTGGCAGCCGATATTAAGAAGCGGCTTTTTAATTGTAAATTCATGCGCTGTTCCGTTAATTGCTGGATTAAGAAGTTAGCGATTAAGTTTTTGAGCCTAACTTAAGATCACACAACAACGTCAAGTTCTGGGGTAATTAAGTTACCTTGAGCAGTTACCCCTTGAGCAGTTTCCCCTTGAGCAGTTTCCCCTTGAGCAGTTTCCTCTTGAGCAGTTTCCCCTTGAGCAGTTTCCTCTTGCCCCTTGAGCAGTTTCCCCTTGAGCAGTTTCCCCTTGAGCAGTTTCCTCTTGAGCAGTTTCCCCTTGAGCAGTTTCCTCTTGAGCAGTTACCTCTAGAGCAGTTACCTCTTGGGCAGTTACTCTAACGTGACGCACATTTACCACGAATGCGATGCGTTGGACGTTTTTAACATCGTACTAATTATAGAGCCTCAACACTAATCAAATATGCGCATTTACCGTCAATTAAAGTAATACAATTACCCTGAACAAGTGTTAATTTACCACATGTTAACGAGGGTCAACGACCATAGCTTAACGTGTGGTTAGGCTAACAACGGGTCTTATAATTATTTCATAATCGTGAAGATATTTAAGTTGCAGGTTATTTTGAATCCTTCAATTGTAAAGGATTGATTTTATTTCACAAGGAAATAATTGGCGTTAATCTAGTGTAATGAAGACTGGGTATTAATCTAAAGTGAGGGTAATCCCCTCACTCCTACTCTCCCCAAGGTAGCCCCACCAGGGAATTTTTATGGCTATAACTTTCCTTTCACCCTTCCCCTTTCATCTCCCCTCCCAAAAAGAAAGAAGAACTTTCCTGCTTTGTTCTTCTTTGGAATTCTTATCTTGGCCATTGCAAGAGAATTCATTTCTTGCTTTAATGGCCGCTGATAAGACGGCGCTGCGTGATATTCCTGAGACATGGAGCTGCTCTCCGTAGGTTTGTTCTGCCTGGAACATGCGAGAACATTCCATTATGTTCTACGACTAAATAAATCATGAAATATTTCGAAGACATTCACTCATGATCTAGTATTATGTAATGTTGAAATTTCTTGCATCATTAGTCTGATTATATCGGAACTTCTGAACGAATTTAGAATGGAATAAAATCAAGTTCAGCCTATCTTCAATGAAAAGGGTTCAGAGACAAGCGCAATCAACAGTTCAATAAATATATAAAATATAAGTTAAATCAGAACGGGAAATTGAAATACGGTAGGAATAAATGGTACTGCGGTAAGTGGAAATGTTTCTAAGATAACTGGTTATAACTCAAACACATTTGTCTGTTGCGCTGGAACACGTTCAAATGTTCAGCTCGAACACACGTTCAAATGTTCAGCTCGAACATGTTCGTATGTTCAGCTGGAACATGTTCGTCTGTTCAGCTGGAACACGTTCAAATGTTCAGCTGGAACATGTTCGTCTGTTCAGCTGGAACACGTTCAAATGTTCAGCTCGAACATGTTCGTCTGTTCAGCTCGAACATGTTCGTCTGTTCAGCTGGAACACGTTCAAATGTTCAGCTGGAACATGTTCGTCTGTTCAGCTGGAACACGTTCGTGTGTTCAGCTCGAACACGTTCGTCTGTTCAGCTCGAACATGTTCGTGTGTTCAACTCGAACATGTTCGTGTTTTCAGCTCGAACACGTTCGTCTGTTCAGCTCGAACACGTTCGTCTGTTCAGCTCGAACACGTTCGTCTGTTCAGCTCGAACACGTTCGTCTGTTCAGCTCGAACACGTTCGTGTGTTCAGCTCGAACATGTTCGTGTGTTCAGCTCGAACATGGCGCTTATGGACGGGGTTCTCAGGGCTCAGGTGCTGAAGGCGATGGCCTGCTGGTGGACCTCCCTCAGGGACCGACAAAGTTGGCCATCAGCGTCCGCCTGCCCCCTCTGATGATCGGTCCATCGGGCCCCATAGAGTCCGGTCCACCGGGCCATTTATGGAAATGATGGCCGAACAATGGCCGGCCATCAATTCACTATTGAATCTCGCTCGTTCTATGAAATGTATTCGTATTAATACACCGAGAAAAATGAGAGGGTCGTTGTCCAAATAGCGATGGACATTTTGTCCTTATGTGGATTGCATAGACGTAATTATTGTACAACATTGTTCTTCTGGCAGCATTTCAAAGAGCTCTGTCTTCTTATTAATGCCCTGATAGTTTTCACCAATTAATATCCTGCCTTTTTTTACAAATTTCAATTTTTACAGCACCTCCGCATTTTTTACTGGAGCTCAGCATTTTTCACCAATGCTTAACATTTTTTTGTTACAAATTTGCATTTCTTTCAAAATCTGATCATTTTTCTTACGCATTTTTCTTACGAATTCCCTGCTTTATTGCCTCATTCAGACCATGCATGTTCGTATAAGATGGCCTCGTCTCAGACCATGCTTTGGCCGTCGATAATTTCGCCCCAATTTCGAATTGAGGCCCCGAATCCGATATATGGCCCCAATTTTGAATTAGGGTCGTGGGCCTGAACGCAATTTTACGCTGGATTTGCAGCGCGATGCCGTACGCAAGTCATTACCTTGTACGCACGCTCTTTACGCTGCGGCTGATAGCTGTACTATAGATCTCTTACGCTGTATCACACAACTGTATATTGTACAGTAAACAATATACATGTGTGTTAAATTTGGGTTACTTCACTATGGATCTCTTACGCTGATTCACACAACTGTATATTGTACACTGTACAATGAATAGTTATATTTAAACATTCTTATTATATTCGGTGATCCTGGTAGAGAATTCAGTGGTTTGAATTACACGCATGCTAATTATTACTCACAAATATTTTTACGCATGATAATTGTTACGCATGAATGATAATTGTTACGCATGCTAATTATTACCTACGCACGATAATTATTACGCATGCTAATTATTACGCATGCTAATTATTACGCATGCTACTTATTACACATGCTACTTATTACGCATGTTAATTATTACGCATGCTACTTATTACGCATGTTAATTATTACGCATGCTACTTATTACGCATGCTACTTATTACGCATGCTAATTATTACGCATGCTACTTATTATGCATGCTAATTATCACACATGCTAATTATCACACATGCTAATTATCACACATGCTAATTATCACGCATGCTAATTATCACACATGCTAATTATCACACATGCTAATTTATACGCATTATCACACATGCTAATTATTACGCATGCTAATTATCACACGTGCGCGTTATCGCGTCATGTTACGCAGCCTGCGACGCAGCGACGCTGGGGCGACGTACGCGCTCTGTTATGCCCCTCCTCTTCCTCCTGCTCCTCCTCTCCCTCCTGCTCCTCCTCTCACTCCTGCCCCTCCTCTCTGTCTGTCGCGTCGCCTGTAAGGATTTTTATCCTTATCTATGATATCTGTTAATTTTTGTAGCTAATTGAAGTTTGACGTAAAAAATTTATACGTTTCTTTTCGCTATGAAATTTTTGGTTACTGATATGGGGCCGGACGCAATTCTTAGGAGCGTCGAAAATCTCGACTTTCCGCGCAGTCATTTCGTTTGGTCCGCAAAACCGTATCCCTGGTCAGCAGAAGACTGGCGACGATAATCGCCGGATTGCGGATAAGAAAAACGCGGAAAATTGAGTGAAATATGCGCTTCAATCCGATCCGCTGCAAAATTTCCCTGTATTTTATATTATTTTATTATTTTTTATTGTGCAAGGAAGAAATGCAAACGAAGGAGAGGAAGGCCGTTTTCCTGATCGATGTCTCTATTTTTTAGTTTCTTTTTAATTTCTTTCTTTTTATTTATTTCTTTTACGAGTTCTCTTTATTATTTTTTATTGTGCAAGGAAGAGATGCAAACGGAGAGAAATGCCGTAGGTAATCCCGACGTCTCTTTTTGTTTTTTCTTTAATTCAATGTTTTCTTTATATTTATTTCTCCTAAGATTTCTCTTTATTGCCAAAAATAAGGGAGCTGAAGAACAAAGCCATGACAAGAATCATAACTTGATTTTTGCTTTTACTGTGCATTAAAGAAATGCATATAGATTTCTGGCAAACTCGAGACTTCTGTGCATTTTGTTGGCCTGCTGTCCACGTAAGCTTAAGAACCTGTTCTGCTAACACCTGTTGGCAGGCGTTGGGAGTTAGCGTTGCAGTTGCACACTTGGCGTTACTCTCCCTCTGTGTTATGAGTTAGCGTTGCCGTTGCGCATTTGACGTTGACAGGCGTTGTCAGCTACCTACTGTATTTTCTGATGATCTCAAATAACCATTTGAGCTCTTTGGTCATGTTGGTACCTTGCTATCAGTACCCGACTATGACAAGTATCAACATTAAAGAAAAAGAAAGGAAAAGTAAACAACAAAGAAATAAAAAGTAACATCATTAAAAACATGAGGAGTATAAACATAAGAAGGAAATATATAAGAAGTTTTTGCACCCCACAACCCACCTCAATTTTCAATTATCACGAGCGTTCGAACTAATGAAGACGCGGTCGTTCCGCCATAACGTACGAGCTTTGGAATGACATTAAGAGAAATTACTGTGTCATATTGTCCAAATAATGACACTTTCCTAGCCACAGCGCGGGAAAAGAGCGGACGTAGCACTGATACGCCGTTTTGTCGAGTCAAACTGGGTCAGGATGACCTACACGATGCATAAAGTGCATAGCAGTTTTAAAATCACTTGTTTGCTTGAATCGCGAATTAACCATTAATTTAAAAGCAAAGACAATACCACAAAAATTCACCATCTCGTTTTCTCTCATAAAGATATGGTGAATTTTTGTGGTATTGTCTTTGCTTTTAAATTCCAGGTTAAGGTGCATCGTTCCTCATTTCTTTGAGTGTACGGTTTCCTTATCGCCGGCTATTGATCGGCCTGCCATGAATCTCCTTCAGTTCGTGCAAGTGACAAAGCTGCAAATTATGCACGCCTGTACTGAACAAAGTAGCTCTCGTGCCAGCGCGATATTTTAACGTGGAAATAAGGACCAAGTTTGCCGGTATATTGTAGCTTTAGAAATAGAGTCGTTACGTTGTTCCGTGTTGTAATTCAGCGACGATTTATAGGTGGCCGGTTATAAGCCATGCATTAGCCGAATATTCGTTGTACATTAGCTGTATTTTAGCCGTACATTGACCATACATTCGCAGACCGAATTTTCTGAAGCTGGGTTTCCGCTCTTTTTCTGTTATTGGATGCAAAGTTTTATGGACAAAAGTACAATGGAAAAAGTAGATTCTTTATAAAGATTATGGATTCTTTATGAAAATTAAATCAAGTTTAATACTAAAAGGATTCAGTACTAACGGCAGGATGGCTAAGTGGTTAAAGTTCATAGCACCAAAGCTACAGTATTGAGTTGTTGGTTCGATACCGCGGACTGCCTACTGTGAAAAGTTCTGGTCTAAATCGGCGAGGTGGCCGGAAGATGGATATTGGTGCAGTGAGTTGCGTGTTCGAGACTACAACAAGCTGTGAAAATTCTGTGATGTTCGGAATCTGCGACAGGCCTGAATGGTTAAACTAGATCTCTAACACTGCTATTCTGTTCTTAGAGAAACACTGTAATTTGTTTACCCTTATTCTTCTTCGAGGATTGTATTGAATGACGTACGTTATTAGATAATATAGAAAATTCGGTTTAAAATTGATAAATTGTGCCAAATTTTGTGCTGTGCACTTAAGTAATTTGTTGTGATTTAGTAAATGATAATTTGTAGAAAATACAGCGTATATACTCGAACCTATGCGCGGCTTTGAAAGTATTTGCTAATAATGGAATGTATGTGATAAATCTTTAATAATGTTGCTTACACAACCCTGCGTTGCAGTGAACCTCACCATACCATACACTGCCCCATCATACCACCATGTCTATTTGCCCACCATGTCCACCGTGTCCCGCTATACCCCACCATACCCCATCATGCCTCACCATGCCCCACCTTACCTCATCATGCCCCACCATGCCCCATCATACCCCCGTCATGCCCCCATCATGCCCAGTCATGCCCCATCATACCCCCGTCATGCCCCCATCATGCCCAGTCATGCCCCGTTGCGGCCTAATCTCTCTCGCTCGGCCGAACATCCCCCGGCGCCCGTCTTATCAGTTCGTCCGCTAAACAACGGCCAACAAAAAGAACCAATAGCCTCCTGACAGTTATGCCCTTGTACCTCCGCGCTCTATTTAAAATCACCGCCGCATCAGCGCCGGCCAACCGTCGGCCAACCCTGGTACCGCAGAACCCTGTTTAAATTACCGCAGCATCAGCGCCGGCCGTACATCGGCCACCTATAGACTAGCGAAGAAGTTTCTACGCCGCAGTTCTTTCCCAATATTTTGCTGACGTTTGCGATTCCGGAAAGCCATACCGAGGCTGGAATATAGGTTTTCGGGAAAATAGAAGGTGAGAAATATTTTAAAAAAATGTAGCATTTTCATGCTTAATATTCTGGGAACTGTAGGAATGTTGCATATTTAAGGTACAATGGATTGAATGTTTGTACTTTCATGGTGCATGATTATCTGATGTTAATTCTGGCAAAAAATTTTCTTGAAAATTTGTAAGTATTTCAATTCAATGGACAATTTTTCCTTTATTTTATAAATGTATTGTACAACTGAATGGTTGTTTCTGTTTTTCTTTTAACTCATTCGCCTGAAATTGATAACAATGATGATTATCTCATGGAAAATCATTCAATGAATTAGTGTTAACTGTTGAAATTAGTGCCTATGATAATTTAAGAAAACGAATCGTTTCAATATTGAACAACAGGCGGTAGAAGTAATGAGCGAATGTCGCAAATAAGTAGAATGAAGAATAGATCGAGCGTAGAACGAGAATAGATCGTGATGACTTAATTTGTTCATGTCTTAGATAAGAACAACTGCTTGATTTAAATGAACAAATGGTTTAACGTTGTTTTCAATTTCCTTCAATTTTGTTAAACTTCTGTTAAAATTAAGATTTTTGCTCTTCTATGAAAGATCAGCAAGTTTGTTTTGTATCTTTGCTCCGTAACTGCGACTCGAGTGAACTTATACGTCTTTCTTTGCCCTGATAAACGTAGATCTTTCATACTTTCTTTGGTAATAAATTCGTTGTTTAAATTCGATTCAAGAATTCGTACAAACTATAGATAATAACACAAGCGTTATACATTTGCTGGTATCATACACGAGTTAGGGAATCGTGAAGCAGTATAGGAGATGAAAAATTTCGCGTTACTAAAATGAAGCAGCATAGTTAATAGTAAATATTTATTAACTAAAAATCCTTCGTTTTTTATGTCTAGTAAAGGCTTCCGTTTAGGCTCCGCTCAGGCACGTAGCATACGTGAGTAGCCTGCTAAGCTAGTGTGTGGTCTGGCGTGCTTAGCTCTCTTATAGGCAGCTTAATATAGGATTAAGTCAATCAACAGTTAATGAAACGTCTTCTAATTAATTAAGATCGGCCTCAAGTATAATATTTGTATTGGTATTCGGCCAGCGGTGAAGCGTTTAGATCTCTAAACCATCGCTTTAATTGTAAATCCTGCTTCTCGTACCCGGACTCTTGCAGCTGCTGTTGCTGCATAAACGTGTAATTCGCTATTGACAAATATAGTCATTTATAGCTATAATTTTTTAAATAATATAACTCGGTTATTGAATTAAATATTCAAGATAAATTTTTGGTTATCTTACAAACTCTGTCATGATACGCAACTCAGACTCACTCAGGATGGGATATTTTTTCTTACTCGCGATACTTCAATAATAATTTTTTTAATTTAGTGAAGAATGTTAATCATGATCAATGTTGATATTTCGTACCCTTACTCGTGACTCGTACAATATTTTTTTGGTCGCAACATTTGTAGGCTCGCTATGAAAATAATGTGGCGGGCTTTTATACACACGTGGCAAATTTGCTCGACTGCATTTGCAATTTCGTGAAAAAAATGGCCCGCATTTTCGAAATTTTAGCTCGTAAACCCTGATGAAAATCTGAGGCGATTTACATGTGGCAGGGTAACGGCTATCGGTGATACACATTTGATTTTCATGAATTTTTACTTTAAAGTGTATTTTGCATCAGTAAGCTGCTCTTTCGTTTTAGATGGCGCCTGTATACCCATGCGTTATATTTTTGTAGTCATGAATAGCCTTGCTATACAAAGTGCAATATTGATAAATGTATAAATAACCTAATTTAGCGCATGCGAAATATTATAAAAATAAATTATATTGTCAAACACGCGGATTATATAATTATAGTATATAATTATATTATCCGTGCAGTATATAGCAGTATATATTAATATGAATAATATTCTCATTTGCGCGAATAATTTCATCATCTGAATATATGATTATGCATTAGCCTTACATTTATTTATTGTTAACAGTGGACCCATTTTTATGCTCTTTATAATAAATGGACCCATCATTATATTGAACTTATTATGTTGGTAATATCTCGATAAGATGCTATATGTTGATTATATGCGTTTTCAAATCGCCTATTCATATTTCTCATCACGTCATATTTCAAATCATATCGCCAGCCATTTCGTGACCGATTTGATCTTCGCCTGGCTAAGATCGATCGGGTTTCATGTATCCTATTGATCACTTTAATAAGCTCGTCTTTTTAAAGGATAACTCTTCAAACAACTGCTATTAAAAAGAACCCACTATGTAATTCTTCTTTATATTCGAATGAAATTCCGTCAATTTTTTAATTTAAATTTTGGAATGTCAGCACACAAAAACTTTTGCCCTATGCGCTGGAATAAAATAGATAAATTGATGGTTAACCAATAGTAAAATTGTGAACCTAACCAAAATAATTAGATGCTTTGCTTTACAAAGTAACAAATAATCTCCCTTGTATATTCGCGAGAATGTCGTCTCTATTTAAAAACATATGAACAAATGGTGAACATGTACAAAATATTCATAAGTACTTATATCAATAGTCTGCTTGTATCCCAAATTCACCATGAATTTCAAAGCAATGAAAACGCCAAATGATATAGTCATAAATCACTATTAAAATTGACTGAGTTAACTATGCGTTTTCTTTGTTTTTAAATCCTTGGTGAACATATTCATGTTCTTCCAAATTCTACAACGTAAGAAATTCATATGAATTTTGTACAGCTAAAAAATTGTGAATTTAGTGAATTTACTATGCGTTTTCTTTGCCTTTAAATTCTTGGTGAACATATTCATGTTCTTTCATTCTTCAACGTCAAAAATTCACATGAATTTTATACAGCGATACCAAATCATGGTACCCGATGAAGGTGTTCTTATTAACGACCTACCATGACCGCCATATATCATGACGTTATCAGTATCACCTCAGAAAGGAATAATTGGGTTTGTACCAATTTATTACAAGTCTAAATCCCTATACTTACTGCGATGGTCATATATCAATGCTTTGTATAGGTCCACTTAACGGACCTGTTCGATTTTTTAATGGGCATTGAAAATGATTCTCTAGACGACGTAGGCTATCATTTGTATTGAGTGCAGCATTTACTAGATAAATTGCTGTCGTTCTAGAAACTGCCTATTTGTGTGTAAGTTGTGTGCTGCGTATAAAGATGTTATACGCACGTAATTTGTTGTGTAATTCTTTTCCCGTATGAAAGCCTTGTATTCATATTCATCTCGCTTGCTTAGGTATTCAGGTGATACTCATTCCACTAAGGTGGTGAATGGTAACTAAACAGTTTATTTAACTGAATATTCAGCTTACTCAACTGACCATACAGCTCTACAATACAGGATCTCTGTACTGTGTGTCACAGTTCCTAAAATTCCTTCAAGAGGCACCAGGATTTTGTCCTCCATCGTGATGTCCTAATTTCTAATTAAATTTGCGCTTAATTAATAATTGCTGACACGCACCAGTTAATGATGGCGGGCTAATAAATATTAAATTGCAGCTCTGTACATGCTTTAAGAATACTGAACGCTCGAAAGACCGGTAATTATTAAAAGGTTAAACTAATGCGAACTGAATAGCGACCAAGGTTACAATTATATTCTATGTTTGAATACCTTACGCAATGCTATAATCTATCAAACTCTTCTTTGCTTTGAATGCACACTTGAAATGCGATCATTTCCTTTGTAAATTTGTTGGATTAACAGAGAATTTAAAAGCAGAGAAAGTGTCCAGAAAATTTGTAATGTTTGCTTGGTTTGCCTTACTACCAGCACCGTTACTACCTGCACCGTTACTACCTGCACCGTTACTACCTGCATTGTTACTACCTGCACCGTTACTACCTGCACCGTTACTACCTGCACCGTTACTACCTGCACCGTTACTACCTGCACCGTTACTACCTGCACCGTTACTACCTGCACCGTTACTAGCTGCACCGTTACTACCTGCACCGTTACTACCTGCACCGTTACTTCCTGCACCGTTACTACCTGCATCGTTCCTACCATATTTATATTATTTGTTTCTATGACCGTTACTACTAAATTTTTTCCCTTTATTTTGACCGGGCTAAACCATTTATTACAGAAATATATATTGCAAATTGTTAATTCGAGATTCTTGAATATGTAATTGTTATAATTAATAACGGCGGTTCACAGGTGGCCGTAATAAATAGCGACTTGGCCATACTAATTCCGGCTCCGATTTTCAATAGGGGTTCGAGATAGAACAATAATTACGTTCGCTGCTCCAAGGGATGAAAGCGATGGTACACTCACAGAAATGAGTGATATTTTGTCAAAATAGCGATTCATCAGTTACCACGGAGCGAGTCATCCTGACCCAGTTTGGTCCGGTAATATAGAGTATCAGTGCTACTTAAATTCTCTGCTCGTGCTGTGCATTGGTAAGGAAGTGTGTCACTATTTAGACAATATGACCAGTAATTTCTCTAAGTGTTAGGAGAAAAGTAACATGAAGTGACAGCATCACTTTCTTTCGTTGAGCGCAGCCTGAAAGTGACTCGTGACGATGAAAGAGTGAAAGATAATTTATTGATGTGATGATGTCACCCGTCAGTCATCTGACGTTGAAATAACGTTTATTAAACGGTGATTTAACGTTTATGTTTCGACGTTATCAAATTGTAATCAACGATTTTCCAACGTCATTTGCCTCATGAATTTTTTCCGTCTTTTTCTTAGCTGAATCTTATTGTAATGAAAGTTAGCAGAATTTGGTTCTGATGTTCATCAGTAGTTTTGAATATATTGCTAATTTGTTTTATTAGTTTGAAGGATATTCGAACGCACCCACTAATATTAATACCCATCACAACCACGGCTGAGTGGGTGGTGTGGGTGTATATGGATGATGGGCGAACTGCTCAGCTCAACGTTCGGTGTAAATTTGGGGAGAAAAATGTACTTCCCAAGCTCCCTAGTGGATTTTGTGTGTCTCAAACTGTCTATTTATTCATGATATCTGTTATTATGTAATTATCTTAATTATTATTAATTAAGTCGTTAATTTAAGATTATACCATTATTAGAATGCCTGAATATTATTAAGCTCTAAAGTGAAATACGAACATGTGGTATGGTTCCTGAAATTCATTACATTTCTTGTTTTCTTATTGCTTCATTTGTTGTCGTGGAAGCGATTATGTATTTTTAACATTTCAATGCCACTCAACTGAAGGAGTGTCCCAGATTCAACTGTTTCTGTGCCACTCAAATGAAAGAGCGTCCAAGATTCAACCGCTAATGTGCCACTCAACTGAAAGAGCGTCCCAGATTCAACCGTTTCTGTGCCACTCAACAGATGGAGTGTCCCAGATTCAACTGTTTCTGTGCCACTCAACTGAAAGAGCGTCCAAGATTCAACTGTTTCTGTGCCACTCAACTGAAAGAGCGTCCAAGATTCAACCGTTTCTGTGCCACTCAGCAGGAGTGTCCCAGATTCAACTGTTTCTGTGCCACTCAACTGAAAGAGCTGTCTCTTATANCCGTTTCTTAGTCACTCGACCATAAAAGTGTCCCCCTATTCAACCGTTTCTTAATCACACAACCATAGAAGTTTCCACCTATTCAACCGTTTCTTAGTCGCTCAACCATAAAAGTGTCCCTCTCATCCAACCGTTTCTCAGCCACTCAACCGCACGATAGCCACTCTCTTGCACGCCCACATTTAACTGAGTGTAGGCCGTTATGGACCTAATATACTTGGAGGTAATTTAGAAGCTGTGTTGCTCTCGACCGTACAATTTAGCGTCTCTGTTAAGCGTGTCTCCCCTCACGCAACTTTTCCATTTGTCGAGACCGTAGCTTCCCTCACTTCCCTCACTCACCGGCCGGGTTTAAGAGGGTAATCAAGAACCCTGTTCCCCTTCTCATCCATTTCTTGTGATTGGGCAAGATTTGGCGGGTAATTCCCACATTCTATTAACTCGGCAGTTTAAGCCCATTTGGTCAAGCAGGCCTGCGAGGGGAAACTGACCCACGAGGGGAAACTGAGGGCTGTGGCTGTGGCAATGATGTGCTCCACTCACACAAATAATTGGGTAAAATTCTCCGATTATTGACGCACTTTATTAGCTACAGCACGAGCAGTGAGCGGACGTAGCGCGGATACGCCCTTTTGTCGGGCCAAACCGGGTCATGTTGACCCAGATAAAAGAAAATCTATCGTAATTTGGACAAAGTGCCACTCATTTCTATGATTATCGGGAAGCTAAAGCAATAAACACCACATGGGAACGGTTCTGATGGACGCCGTGTGGCCGCCTGATGGACGCCGTGTGGCCGCCTGATGGACGCCGTGTGGCCGCCTGATGGACGCCGTGTGGCCGCCCGATGGACGCCGTGTGGCATGTGGCCGCCTGATGGACGCTGTGTGGCCGCCTGATGGACGCCGTGTGGCCGCCGGATGGACGCTTTTTTGTTTTTGACAAGTTTGACTTGTATGGCACTTTTAAATATTCTGGTGACCAAACCAGCCACATAATTTAATTAAAATGAGATTAGCTCTGGAATGCCAACTGTTGAAAAAATCAAAGAATTATTACCTTTCAAGCAGTGGCCACTGCAAGGCTGGTGCACAAAAAAATGATAAGTCAAATTGTCCGCATAGTGCATCTCGTTACCACGGGATGAACGCAGCATCGCCTCCTTCAAACCATTCTATTTTCACTGTGACCACTCTTATCTTTCAGGCAGGCATTTCATACTGCGGAATGACCGCGTTGATTCACTGAGCGTTGCGTGAGGGCTGTAGAGGGAAACTGAGGGCTGTAGAGGGGAGCTGAGGGATACTGAGGGCTGGCCAGCGGCCGTCGCCGGCATCGTAATGTCGCTGAAGCGGCGCTCAGAAGACGCGGATTTCTTAGCTCTGCACGTGACGGGAATTACAGCGCCAGCTTAGCGCTGGAAATGAGGGTAAAGTGAGAGCTGGAAGTCAGCGCGGCGCAAGTGCTGGAAATGAGGGTAAAGTGAGAGCTGGAAGTCAGCGCCGCGCAAGTGCTGGAAATGAGGGTAAAGTGAGAGCTGGAAGTCAGCGTGGCGCAAGGGCTAGAAATGAGGGTAAAGTGAAGGCTGGAAGTCAGCGCGACGCAAGTGCTGGAAATGAGGGTAAAGTGAAGGCTGGAAGTAAGCGCGGCGCAAGTGCTGGAAATCAGGGTAATGTGAGAGCTGGAAGTAAGCGCGGCGCAAGTGCTGGAAATGAGGGTAAAGTGAAGGCTGGAAGTAAGCGCTGCGCAAGTGCTGGAAATGAGGGTAATTAGAGAGGTGAAAGTCAGCGCGGAGCAAGTGCTGGAAATGAGGGTAAAGTGAGAGCTGGAAGTCAGCGCGGAGCAAGTGCTGGAAATGAGCGCTGCTTGCAACTTGCCAGGATTAGTGACAGCGTTGATGGTCGACGGTAAATCTGCCAGCGTAGCCAAATTAACCTATAGATTTTTTTACCGAGAGATGAAAGGTTGTTTCCAATGCAAGGAAATTCTGTCGTGTGTTCCGTATTGAGTGTTGTGAACAGTGAACATTGACCGCATCGTCCGCATGACGTAGTAATTGAGGTGTGAAAATTTTTTTCAGTCTCTCATCGATAAAGAAAATTCGTGAAAGAAAACGATGACTTATACGCAGAAAACCTCATGCGAGTTCCTGTTATTCATGTGAAACTAAATTAATTTGTTTTAACTGATTATTAAAAGATGATTATTAATTTGTTTTAACTGATTATTATATTTAACTGATTATTATTATTATATTATATATTTATATTATTATTGATTAAAGATATAGCGAACTATCGTCATGTATCAAGTTGTATCGAACCATCGTAATAAATCATCCTAAATTCGAATACGATCCTAAACTTAGCGATGGTCGTAACTCTAAGACCAACTAAGATCTTGAATACGAAATTAGTAGAAAAGATCAATACCATATCATATTGATATGATCATATCAAGTTATATTGATTTTTCGGAATAAGACATAAAAAAGTGGTGAGATGACTTTAAATTTAATTGTGATTGATAGTTTATATCCTGCGGGGATTCCATGATCGTTTTCACTACACACGGGAGAAAGATTATAGTTTTCACTATATACGGGACAAAAATGTAAGTTTTCACTATGCACGGGAAACCGATTATAGTGTTCACAGATGATAGTTTTCACTATACACGGGACAAAGATGATAGTTTTTGTTATACACTGTACAAAGATGATAGTTTTCATCACACACGGAATAGATGATAGTTCCTGTTGATGTTCCAGAGGAGCAGCAGCAGCTTTTCATTCAGCAACACAACCGCGATGCAATTGAATACGGCAGCCTGCCCTCAACTTCCCGTGTGATCTGACTTACGATGTTCCTCCGTGTTCATTAATTAGGATGCTGAACTGTTCCTGAACAACCGAATTCCCGTGTGAATAGACTCCGTGATTTCTCCACGGATGTGTTCACACAGAGGCTGAAGTGTTCACTACCAGAAAAAAATTAAATTAAACGTTTTATTGTTTACTTTTCTTTCCTAAAATAATGATAATGTTCTTTCTCTGTTCCTGAGACTTGACAGTTTTTATGATATGTTGCAATGTTGAAGTGTTCTCTCTACGGCAATAAGACTGTTCCTAAACAGCCAGATAACAAGTTTAATCAATATTTGATACGTTGAAGTGTTTTTCACAGAAAAAGACTTCCTGAACTACTAGATAAATAGCTTAGTAAATAGTTTATATGTTTTAGTGTTTTTCAGGTGAAGAAGACTTCTTCAATGTGTGTTGAATGATTGTTGAATAATGTGTTGAATGATGTACTGAATGATGTCAAATGATGTGTTGAATGATGTGTTGAATCACGTGTTGAATATGTGTTGAATGATGTTTGATTCGATCAGGAATCCAGCAGAGCGCATCTGCCTTATTTGTTTCAAGATAAACATCCTATTGCAATTATTTTTAAATACGATACTATTACATATAATGATTAATTACGATAGGTTGGGATTAATTCTCTTAATTACTGTATATAATATTTCTCTAATCTTCTGAAATCATTATAAAGGAAGGCTTATATTGACCGTCATATTTTTTTGTGTGCAGGTAAGCGCCGTACGACGACCTGCAGCGGCTCCGTGCACAGTACGTATTTTTTAATACCTACGTACGTACTCTTTTCATTTATACGTACGTACTCTTTTCATTTATACGTACGTACTCTTTTCATTTATACATACGTACTCTTATCATTTATACGCAAATACTCTTTTCATTTATACGTAGGAACTCTTTTCATTGATACATACGAATTGTTTTTATATTTAGGTACATTTTTTTATTATATCTACGTACGTATGCTGGTCATGTTGTTAGCTGTCATTTAAGAACTGCAAATGTTGAACATTAAATGCTCTAATATTACTTTTTATTGGAAAAATTAACTAGGACTACTGAACATTTAATAGATTGTAACCTATCTTAACTGTCATTCTTATTTTAAATAAGATACCTAATGTTATTTTTCACCATGACTTCATCAAAACTATTTTTAAAATAACATTAAATTCTATTCATATTCAACAAGCCGCCTCCTGTTACCACCACATATTTATTGTATGAAATTCATGAATAATTTTTGGTACGAACAGATAATGAACGTAGCACTGATACTCTCTTATGTCGGGGTACTGGATTAATTGGTAATAAATAAGGAATACTACCATATTACTCGTAACAATTACCGTAATTAGATTAATAATGAATTTAAATATCACTCCTAAAAATTACCGTAATTAGATTAACAATGAATTTAAATATTGCTCTTTATAATTACCGAAATTAGATTAATAATGAATTTATCGTAACAATTACTGTAATTAGATTAATGATGAATTTAATTACGTTGAATTGGATGATGGCCACGACATCGCCGATCATCGACGCGTCGAAATGTAATTTTACAAGCGCCAGCCGTTATGAATGGTGATGTGCTGATCCCATTTTAATGGTGAATTATTCAGTTTGGTTGGTGTCATTTTCTCCCTTCCTCATCTCCTCACCACACTCATTATCATCACCCATTACCCTCCCTTCCCTCGTTTCACCCCCTCCCCCCCTCACAAGATTGATCACCAGCTCGTCTGCGCTCATCGCTCATCGTTGAGCTTCTCCGCGGCCAATTGAAAAATTAAAGGAGATTATCGGCGGCCAATTGATAAGCTGCCTCGAAGCCACCATTGCTACATAATTATTCGGGATTTGTATTCGGGATTTCTGTTTGAATAATAATATACGTTTAAAAATTACTTTTTAAAGACAACACTTCTAAAGAATCAATTGTTTCCAATGTTGCAGATGTAAAATTAATTTCTAGTTTTATTTTCGAATATTAAACAAATTAATTCTTCAATTTGTTAATATATTTAATTATTACTTCTGTCAATTGATTCATGCATTGCCTCCAACTTCACACAAGTGTGCAAAATTTCATATCAATTAGACAGGTAAAAGTGTGTCAAATACCAATTATAAGATTTGTAGCTGACAAAATTATTCTTTTCAGTTTTTTAATATTGAAAAAAAAATTTTATTCATAAAATTATTTATTTTGTCATTTGATTCATGCATTGTCTCCAACTTTACGCAAGAGTGCAAAATTTCAGATCGATAGGATAAGTAGAAGTGTATTAAATTTCGATTACAAGATTTGTAGCAGACAGACAAAAAGACAAACAAGAAGTGAAGTTAAAGAGAAGTGCTGTAAAAAATAGTTCTTATTGACGGGTTAGTAAAGACAGGTTATTACAGACAGGTTATTACAGACAGGTTACTACAGACAGGTTATTACAGACAGGTTATTATCGACAATCATTGGTCGGCAGCGTCTGAGCCACAATGATAAATAATGATACACCATATACCACATAAGGGTGAGTGATGGATGATATTCATCATCTATCATCACGTGCGGAGGCGTTGGGGTTATCATTGATCAGAGGTGTAAGGTAATAATGGTGATTATGAGTGATCTTTTCATTAGATAATTGAAACAAAATACAAGATTACTTTGTTCCAACACATGTAGGTACTAAGATAATTTGATTATAATTATGAAATTTTGAATAGTCATGAATATGAAGATTATATTATAATTAAAATATGGACATTGGTGGTCATTGGAAATGGTGAATTTTCTTTTTCACAGTTGGAATTTTTTTCACGGTTGTGAAAAATTTCAAAAATTTTCATAACTGTTGAAATTTCACCGCGTGACGTCATCATACGCCGTAAGCTGCGTACGATGAACAGCGTTATTGTGACATTCAATGAAATGAGTGCGACTTTGTCTAAATAGTGATACATTTTTAGGCCTTGTGTGGGTCATCCTGACCCAGTTTGGCGTGGCAAATAAGCGTATCAGTGCTACGACCGTCTCTACTCGTGCTGTTGGTAAGAAAAGTGTGTCACTATTCGGACAACATGTCCCATATATTTTTCCGCGTGATAAATAACAGCGCAGCGACGCTTCTTACGCCGACCGCACACGCGCATTTCTGCGTTAATGCGTACTACGGCGATGCGTGAGATTTGCCGATATGCGCATGCATCATCACGCGCTGTGCTGTGGTCACGCGGTGCTGTGCTGTGGTCACGCGGTGCTGTGCTGTGGTCACGCGGTGCTGTGCTAAGGTTTCTATAATACAGTGGGGGGAAATAAATATTCGTACACTTGAAAAATCGTATTTTAATGTATGTAAGTACACAAACTTAACAGGAAAAGTGATTTAAATTATGTATAGAGACGCATAGTATTCAAAAATACTATCAAAAGAAATTAAATCTCAATGCAACAAAAAACAATGCAACATGTTCACTTTTCGGGGTGAAAAAAGTATTCGTACAAAACAATAAATCCGCATTATTTTAACTTAATACTTGGTTGAATACCCTTTATTCAGCTCAACAGACACCAGTCTATTTCTATACGTCTCGACCAATGATTTTCAGATGCTGACTGGTATTTTATACCATTCTTCTTGGCACACCACCTTAAGATTCTCAATGTTTGTTGGGGACCTTTTCTTAATTTGAATCTTCAAATACCGCCACACAAACAACTAATTCTATCGCGTTGGAAGGAAGGTGAAAGTTATAGGAAGATTGCTAGCCACTTGAATGTTCCTTTTAGTATCTGTTGAGCTGAATAAAGGGTATTCAACCAAGTATTAAATTAAAATAATGCGGATTTATTGTTTTGTACGAATACTTTTTTCACCCCGAAAAGTGAACATGTTGCATTGTTTTTGTTGTATTGAGATTTAATTTCTTTTGATAGTATTTCTGAATACTATGCGTCTCTATACATAATTTAAATCACTTTTCCTGTTAAGTTTGTGTACTTACATACTTTAAAATACGATTTTTCAAGTGTACGAATATTTATTTCCCCCCACTGTAAATGATCTCTCATAAATAAACACTTTAGGATGTACCACATCATTAACTAGTCCTACCGCATTAATATAAACAAAAAACATCATCAGAACTTCAAAAACCCAAAAACTTTTAACCCAAACCCTCGCTGCAACGGTTAATTATGCACACATACAGTCCCGTTGTCCTACATATTTTCCTTCCATAACAATTTTTTTTTGTGGAAATAAAATCTCCCACATTTTTTCCTGTGACGGGAAAAATCTCACGGCCTCGGGGCGCTCCACCCACGCGCAGATCATGCGTTGCCGTGCGTGCCATATACGTATAGCTGTCTCGGCGTATAGCCACCTGTGCCATATATCATGTCATATATACGCCTGTGCCATATACATATAGCCGTCTTCGGCGTATATCCACCTGTATCATATATCCTGGCATATATCCACCTGTGCCATATACATATAGCCACCTCGGCGTATAGCCACCTGTGCGATATACATATATCTTGGCATATATTCATCTTTACCATATACAAATAGCCGTCTTTGGCGTACATCTACCTGTACAATATATCATGGCATATATCCGTCGGTACCATATATCTTGGCATATATCCGTCGGTACCATATACAGTATATATTTGCCTCTAGCATATACATATCTAGATCCGTACCATATATCTTGGCATATATCCGTCTTTACTATATATACCTGTCTCTAGCATATATCCATCCGTACCATATATCTTAGCATATGTATATGCGTCTGTACCATATATAGTTCTCTCATGGTACACTCACAGCTCTTTATAGACCATTTTTCTCCTGATACAGCAGTATCCGTCTTCGACACATATATGTCGTGCCAAAATCGCGGAATTGCCAATTCTATGGAATCGGCAGCCAGTTTGCCGAATCTGTAGAATCAGCATTTCGTTGCTGATTCAGAAAATCGGTCGTCAGAGTTAGCGTTAGAACATAAATCGGCTGTTAATGTTAGAAAAGACTAGGTCAAGTTCGGTCAAGTTCCTTTATATTTAAATAATTGATAAAAAATAACTTGGCTGACTGACTTAACCCGAGATTCCTATAGTATAGAAATGCTCATTCTGCAGATTCGGCAAACTGGCTGCCGATTCCATGTAATCGGCAATTCTGCGATTTCGGCACGACATATCCGTCCCTACCTTATATTTTCCCCATGATATATTTTTCATAAATCCTTTTGTATTTTTTATATTAATTACCAATAACTACAGTAATTGATGTCATTCTATGTCGGCCTATTATTGTAGGGTTGTAGAGTGATCGAAATTGAACAAATTTCATTTTAAATAGTATAATCTCTTGTCTCTAAACATTTCATTTAAACGTGTGACCATTAAATGGCTTACTACGTCATTTCCGTGAAATTTGCCGAAATATGAGAAAGGGGAATTATTTCTCAAGAATTACTTATAAGAACTTTCTGTATAATATATAATTACGTATAAGAATACTACTACTTAGTAGTATTCTACTTCTCTTTTTATTGCAGCTGCAGAGACGATCTTATTGCAAGAAAAGCTTCTACATACATTTTTTTTGCAATTTTTAAATGTTGCCGGAAATTACATAAAAGTCTTCTTCGGTAATTGTTCTAAATTTTTACGCTTAATTGATTAGGCGACGTCTTTTTCCAACAAAAGCTCGTGTCTGTTTCCCTGTTAAGTGAAAGCGATGGACTGCACTGCGATGGACACGATACGATCGTGCACCGTATCGTCGCCGTGTCGTATGCTCTCGACCGCCGCGATAAGTCAATTGCTTCAACTCTCTTCTACACTCACAGAAATGAGTGACCCTTTGTCCAAATAAAGATGTCCTTTTTTGCTATTATTGGGGCGATCCTGACCCAATTCGGCCCGGAAAATTTGCGTGTGAATATATTTTATTTATCTTTTTGATGCATTTTTTCCATTGTATGGGCAATTTTGACCCAATCCGGCCCGGTAAATTTCCATGCGAATATATTTCAATAATTTTTCTAGTGTATTTTTACGAACATTGTTGCCACGACTGTACTGCATTCTTGTGCAGACTTTGCTGCGTTAATTTTTTCAAATTCTTTTATTTTTTAAGTCTCCAAGCGAGATTTTTTCTCGATTGCGACCGGCCAACCTGGAACGTCGAGAACAATACGATTTAATTTTTCAAATGTTTTTCTAACCCAATTAAAAATTATGGACAGTTTATCTGTGGCCAATGGTTGATCGACCGTGGGCCGGCGCTAACGCGCCAATAAAAATTATAAATATAAATAAAACGATAAAATTTATAAATATAAATAAAACGATAAAAATTACAAATATAAATAAAACGTTAAAAATTATAAATATAAATAAAACGATAAAAATCATAAATAAAAATAAAACGATAAAAATTAAAAATATAAATATAACGATAAAAATTATAAATATAAATAAAACGTTAAAAATTATAAATATAAATAAAACGATAAATATGAATAAAAATAAAACGTTACAAATTATAAATAAAAATAAAAGGCGACTAAAGCGGCAGGCGTTAGTCGGGCGTCGGAGTTGACGTTTGGTGCGTTGCTCAACATCACGCAGAGTAATGAATGGGTATATTGTCCAAATAGAGACACATTTTCTTACCCACGTCACGAGCAGAGAGCGGACGTAGCACTGATACGATCTTCTACCTGGTAGGTATGACCCACTTTTTGGCAAGAAGTGCACCAGTATTTGGACAAAATCTCATTCATTTGTATGAGTGCCGTGCCCGAAAAATTTAATTGAGTACCGTGTAGTGGTTTGATATTTCTGCTTTCAGCGTTTCCTGTTCACTTTATTCAATTTTTTATATTACATACATTATTATATGCTTCATTCAATTTAGTGTATTACATACATTATGAAATACTTTACTCAATTTATCGTACTCGGTGTCAGGCTTTACTCAGGTGAAACGTTTAAGAAACTCTTGATTCAACACATGAGGAAGGTCAAAATTATTAATTCAACACCACTAGAACTTGCAGATAAATGACGATATGGTTATTTCAACACCATTCATTCAGAAAACTGTCTACTGGGTCAATTCAACCACCAGCAATCATCACACACGCAATAAATAATCATTGACAAAAACTGTAATCGCCGTACGATGTCTCGAGATTGTCGCCCATATCGACTATCCGGAACATAAAAATAACATTAATATTAATTAAAATAAAATATTAATGTTGTATTTAGTTGTGCAATTTTAGCAAGTATAATTTTTCACATTATATTCTTGGCTTTGTATTTTTTGTGTTAGATGTAATAGACAGAGAAGAGTTGTAGTGTCTCAGAATTATAGGTACAAAAACTAAAATTCATCTATGTTTATTATTATATTTTTTATTACTGCTCCCTGTCATTGCGTTATGAGCTGACGTTTCTATTCTCTGAAACATTTATTTACGCGCTGAATTTATGAAATTCTGTGAAATATATTTTGTATAGTTTCATTCGTTAAAGATTATTCATAAGCTAGGTTAGGTTCATTTAATACTAGCCTATATATTGTAAAATCTGGTATATATTGTGTGTTTAAATTCCTGTATATCAATTTTTAATGTATATGTACTGAGGCTGTCGGAGGACATTTCTACAATTTACCTATCCTGACAGGATGTTTCCTGCACCTGGAATTTCATTTTTGACAATAATTGTAGAATTTCGAGAGATGGATTGGAAAAATTGGGAAGAAAAAATTAAATCTAAACTTTACATTAATGTGTGTAAAATAAATTGAGCCGCAGCGAATCTTTTCGTAGTGGTTTAATAATTTGAATGTGAGTTAGAATGCGTCTCGGTTTAATAAGCATAGCATACATTAACTTTTAAATTCTGACCTCAATTTGGGAAGATTAGATTCAGGTTGACTGGATTCGAAATGACGAAATTAATTATTACGGGATTTATGACGGCGAGATTCTAAAATTCCGGTATTATCTATTTCTGGGAATGCCGGATTATGTTGCAAGAATATTTAACTTTTAAACTTAAGCAACTTTTAAACATCATGGCGCCTTTTATAATACATTTTTTCGACGAAAAATCAGTAAAGGATTTTGTAACCATAATGAGGTTACACGCTAAGTTATTATAATAATTATACTATTTTTCTTGCGCTTTCCTTTAGTAATTCAGCGTCTATGCATGTTGCGGTTTTCCTTAGCAATTCAGCATCACAGCACAATGTTGTTATGAGGCTCGCGGTTGTTCCTTGTTTACTCGCTCAGTGTGCATCGCACTGGCGCGGTGCGAGGTTGTGGTGGTTGTGCTCGTCGTGTTGTGCCACTGAGGCTGGCCCAGAATCAGGATTGGTGTCATTGCTCTCGCTGTCTCCAGAAAATGTGCGATTACTGAGATAAAAGTACGATCATCCGCCCTGAATAGGAATGCTGAACTTTTTTGGCCAACTTTCGATGCTAGAAATCGGAATAATATATGAAATTATTTTCTTATTCGTAGAATTTAAAAGTCTTTTAGCGAATGTCGTTTTTTTAGTGCATTGATAATTTAAGTATAGCTTAATTAATGTAAATTATATTATACATCATTCGTCAGTTTTCAATTGAAAAAAGGTCTTATGATGCATTAAAAGACATGAGTGATAAAACTCAAGCGCAATCTAAATAAATTCAAAACCACAATTCGAAGCTACAAGTAATTAAATATGCATAAATATTGCACTGTTGAAAATGGCAATTATTCATGATAATCGTAAGAAATAAAAAGTATTGAAATTATTATATTATGTCGACTTGAATCTTGGTC
Organism: Hyalella azteca; assembly: GCF_000764305.2. NCBI lineage: Eukaryota > Metazoa > Arthropoda > Malacostraca > Amphipoda > Hyalellidae > Hyalella > Hyalella azteca. Next base: position 210,239 of record NW_025941853.1, read on the forward strand.
AAATTTATGTATTTATTGATAAAATTATTATTAACTCCAGTCCCGTTAATTGCAATTTCGGCCGGAACCTAGGAGTCTATTTCATTTATTCTTTAGTTATCCATTTCCTTCAGCTGCACGTAACTCAAGTGTAGAGAAACTTCTTAAATCCTCGCAATGTTTTCTATTTTTGTTAGTTTTTCGGGGGGCATGTCATGCTTTAATAATCCTCGATTAATTTGTTTCTTATGAATGCCGTTTACATAAAATTGAGGGTCCGGCGATTCGTTGCCACGAGGACACTTTTATTCTATACATATTTTTTGAACTGATCATGGAGCCTCCGAAAAGCTTTAAATTGGAATACTGTGAATTAACTTTTCGTTTTCTTTGCTTTAAAATTCATGAAAAAAAAGGGACAGATTGGCAAGTGAAGATTAAGAAGTGCGAGAGATTTTTGGAACCAACTTAATATTTGCGAAAGATTTTTTCTAACAAAAGAGCAAATTTAAGATGAATTTTTTAATTAGAATTTTTGAACAAAATAATACATTTATGATGATTTTTTGAAACAGGAACAATTTTTACGGGGGATTTTGGAAAAACTAAACTTTGAAATAAGATTTGTGTAACCATGAACACAAATTCTAGCAATTTTTAGACTAAAAAAAATTTCTATTAAAAACTTGCAAAGCAATAATAAACCAACGTTGAAAGACTTACAATAAAACGATTGAAAATTCCAGTCTATTACATGCCTCAGGCGTACAAACTTTTATTTCTGAGTCCATACGGAGATTCCATATAAATAATATATATGTGTGATTTAAAATATTCAATGTCATGCTTAGATCGTAATTTCATCAAGAATTGAAAAACAAAGAAACCGGCAAGGAAATTCATTGCATCTTCATTGTAAAAGTTGCGGAGACGAGCTGCATCACCAGCTCTAAACTGATGAAAAGTTTCTAGTTCTTGGAGAATGAAGTTTGTCCAATATAAAAAATGCTGTAGGAATGCTATAAGAATGCTATATGAACACTATAATAGGAATGTTATAGGAATTCTAATAGGAAGGCTATAAGAATGCTATAGGAATACTAATACGATAAGAATAGAATATTATATAAGGAGTACTATAAGAATGCTCTAGAAATACTAATAGAAATGCTAAGAGGAATGCTATATGAATGGTTCGGGGAATGCTTGGAGAAATGCTGTACAGCAAATTAATTTTATGAGAGTTGGGTTTCATTTCTAAAATTATATTTGTATTTATGAGAAATTATGGAGTGTCTGACGTTCATTAGAGACATATTGGTTTTTCATATATCCATCAAACGTTATCGTGTGAGTTCATATATCATGCAAACGTCGTTTCAATAAAAATTAGTGTAATTCAAATTACTGTTATAAATTGGATGACTATTTAATTGATATTTAAATGAGAAATTTGATTGAACTTCAATAATTTATCCAGCGCCTGCATCTCTATTGAACGAGTGCCTCAGTTTTAATATGTGAATATTTTTTTTTATTTATTTAGGTTCTGAAGCGTAGAAAAAAAATTAGTGTTGAGAATTAGTCACAGGCGAGTTATAGGTGGCCGTAGGTCAATACTTAGCACGAAACTTGATGCGTGTTTTCGTTCGTATTTTGGCCCATTCGTGCAGTACTTGTGCGTTGATATTTCGCACGTATTTAGGCCCATTCGTGCATGTGCCCTGAAATTTCGCACGTATTTTGGCCCATTCGTGAGTGTGCGTTAATTTTTCGCACGTATTTAGGCCCATTCGTGAGTGTGCGTTATTATTTCGCACGTATTTTGGTCAGCCGTGCGTGTGAAAATAGCGCATTTCCGGTCATATATGAGAGGCGGATTATCGCCGACACATCGGTGGCCGGCGGTTTGTCGGCTATTATCTGTGCGAGGTGCTTAACCTTGGAGCTGTGTTGCGGGTGTGACATTTGGAAATCGATAATACAAAAAAATACAACAAGGTTGCGAAAAGCAAAGCAACATTGTGGGAAAATTAAAAAAAAACAAATTCAGAGAATGGGAAGTAATGCATTGATTATAACCATTAGGTTTCAATCGCTTCAAACAGCCTCTCTAGAATTTATTTATTGCTTTATTTGAATTTACCGTACTAAAGTACTTATCATACTTTGGAATACATTATTGTCATTATTTGCTAGGAATGTTTTGAATTACCGTACCTACTTGTATAAAAAATACTAACATTAAATTATATTCGTATAGAATGAGTAACATCAATAATTACACTCATATACAATTTGTAACACCAATAATTATACTCGTATACAATGTGTATCACCAATAATTATACTCGTATACAATGTGTATCACCAATAATTATACTCGTATACAGTGTGTAACACCAATATAATTATATAGTATACAATGTGTAACACCAAAAATCTTCAAGTTATGTCGGAATTTTCGCACGGCCGCCCATGATCGTCCATGCGAATTACAACTTCGACACCGTGTTCAATATTCTGCAAGAAACAATACATTGTGACCGTGTGTTTTTAAACAATACCTTGTTTTGTGAACGTTCTCAGCGTATGTGTTTTTTTGAATACCTCGTTCTTGTGTGTAAAATATTCGAGTGCCACTGTATAACGCCATTGTTAATTCGTCAGTTATTGCTATATTTTTATATGTTCCAGATTTAATTGGCAATGCACTGGCAAATGATAAGGACATTTCTTACGTTTGGTATTTACGTGTATATAAAGTGAAAAATAAACGTGCAATATTATTCATTGATGAAATTTAAATATCATATGATTAAATTAAATTTCATATCAAATTCACTTTGAATTTTGGGTGATATTTAATTTTCGTGTTGGCCGAACTACACGATGGATGTGCAGTCAAGTTACACGATAAGCACCAATCACGCTGACCGGCGGCATCCCGGTAAAATGCTGCGAAAAATTCGTCATTTTTCCGCAAAACCCAAACGCGCCATGCGGATGGTGCCTGCCGAGCCTGCAACCGACGCAGATCAAGTCATGGATAACGGACTAAAGGGCAGTACCCTTCTATCCATGCCTGAGTCACCGGTGAATAATTTAAAATCCACGATTAATGAGGTTCAGTATCGCAACTCATTCCACACCGTGGCTAATCCAACACGTCCTGACGATTATCTCAATCGCTCGCAAAATGCTGCATCGGTCGTTAGATCGACTGCTCCTGAGGCCGTTGATGTGCCTACAGGTCTTTCATGTAATGCGCAGCGTCTTTCATCTGATGCAGGTGATGGTGGAACATCCACGGCTCTTATTGTCAATGAACAAAAAACTGAGCTTTCCGATGAAGGATTTTCTTCAAGGAGTTCGTCCTGCCGACACGCGACGATGAAGGACGATGACGAGTTGATGGGCAGAGGCGATGATGCGGGACGCAGCGTCACCTCATCTGTTTCTGGCAGCGATTGTCAGAAAAACCAAGGCCTACTCAAAGGAATTCTAAAAAAGAGTAAAAGTTCCGAAGACCTTAACAAACAGAGTCTTGGTAAAAAGAAGATTTTTAGGTTTTCTTTTAATGATTTGTCTTCCAATAATGGCAACGAGCGTGAAATCGGCAACAATTGCACGAGAGGAAACGTGACAGTGATTTCTGAAGAGGAGACATCGGAGGATCCGGACGCTGAATATGGCTTCATCAACTGGGATAGGAAGCGGCAGCTGTTCAGTGAACGGCTCCCCGGGAACAAACTATTAGGAGTTTCGAACTGTGCCAATGAATTACCGAAGTCAATGGCCATAAATTTGCTTTCCGCGACTCCAATGTTAACCTTTGACCCAGCGCCTCTTATACCTGACATCTCCGTTCTAACCAATGGCGCTGTCAGGGAGATAAAGCTACCTCAAGATTTATCAACCAAGCTCAATAATGGCAACCACGATGATCATTCAAAGTCAGCTCCTCCCCTAAAAGCTTCTGTTATAAATCAAGCCAAGAATCTGAAGCCCAAACTTTCCGGTATCAAAACGACACTCACGAAAACGTCCCAGAAAGTGCCGCCGCCGCCGCGCGGGGGCAGCAATATGTCGGAGTGTCATCCTCCCGCCACGTTCGTAACCGGCGAGGCATGTCATTTTGTGTCGGCCAATTCCGTGCGCAGGAACCTAAGCTCTAGTAAGACCGACGATGCAGAATCCAGTTTGTTAAAGGAGGCACGAGGTCAGGGTGTTGCTGAGGGCAGAGGCAGGAGGTTTGACCGGCCGTTGCTGCCCACTACAGTTCCCGGAGGCAGAAGGCGCTTCATCAGAAACCAAGCCCCCGTAATGTCATCCATCTTGAAGAAGTTTAATGAGAGGAGCGAAGAAGATGGCACCCTCAAGCGCAGCATTTATTATATGAGTGACATCATAGACAGGAAACAGCCTGAACTGCACCGTAGTAATCAAAGAAAAAATTCCCTTAGCCTCAGCGATCTCAGAGCCAACCTTGCCAACTCTTATGGGAATCAACAAGATTATTTCTTACTAGGTCATTCTACGCAAGACCAAATAAGCTCAGAAAACAGCACCCATAAATTTTTGTCTCATAGTTTGTCTGATCTTTCGATAAATTCTCCTGAAAACTCTGAAGAATTTGGGGTGAGAGCTTCTATGTTTGAAACTACACATGAAGTTTCTGATGACAAGCGCTTTGCAAAACTCCGTAAATATTATCAGGACTTGAAACAGTATGGAGACTGCAAAGAAAACCATATTAATTCCCCTGACATAGAGTTCGCTTTCGACGTAAACTTGGATCTGTTCACGTCTCGATATTTAGCGGATTTTGGCTCCAGTGATGACGTAATATCTTCGTCTGACATCCGCATAGTGAATTGTTCGCATGACGAATATCCTCCTCGTCTTGACGTTGACGTTGTTGATACGTTATCGTCTAACGTTGTTGATACGTTGACGTCGTCGAGTTCTACGCTGCCGTTGTGGTGTGAGGATAAACCGCTAACCTTCTCGGAGAGGTGAGTTCTGTCAACTTTGATTGTTAATGTGAGTAAAGTTTTACTCGTCACTTTGATTATTAGTTTGATTTAGTTTTTATTACAGGTGGTCGACTTTTGATTCCACTTCTGTGTCATCTTCTGTCATCGAATAAATTAATAGATCTGGTTAGGCGGTATCATTTTCATGTGAAGTAAGCGTAAAGTTTGAATTTTATAAACCTTATTACTATTTCTAAAAATATAGTAAAAATAATATCTAAATGATAAGTATCTAAACGCAGTTCCTTTGTTCCGTAGTATGTTGAGTTGAACGTAGAATTCTCCTGTTCCTCCCCACAATGTGTGTTGTTTATCAGTTTTTATTGTAGATTTTAATTTTAATGCTAATGGCTAATGCCAATGGCGGTGCATATGGCTGGCTGATGATTGGCCGAAACAGATCCAGCTTCAATTTTTAATAGGGCTGCTATTCATGTGTGGCCGAAACTGATCCACGACACCAAGAAAAATGTGAGATTAATGCAAGTAGCGATGCAGCTTTTGTGATTGTCTGGGTCATCCTGACCCATTTTGGCCCGGAAAAAAAATACATTTTAGTGCTACGTTGGCTCTCTGCTCGTTGTAAGGTCAAGAAAGTGTCATTATTTGGACAAAATAACCCATTAATTTTTCGGAGCACATGTAATATTTAATAGTAAATATTTTGCTATTATATCAAGTCGTTGCGAACGCGGAAACCTCTCAGGCGATCACACGTTTCTGCCGTTCTTCCCGTCTGAATGCATTATGGCTGGCGTTTTTTCTCAATAATACGCATTTTCCTTTACCTTGAAGCAGAATGTTTCTTATTTCACCGTTAGTGATCTGCTGCGTGATATTTTAATTTCCTTTGTACTAGGACGTCAGTATCATGACACTGAGAGACTTGAGCGGGAATTTGTCCAAATATCGATGTAATTCTTGCCCTCGTGTGCTTCATCCCGACTCACTTTGGTTGGTATAAAAGGACGTATTGTAACGCGCAGAGTGTGTCACTAATTTGACTTCAAAACACATTCATTTTTTTAATGTATAAGTCAGTATAAGATTTAATGTTAGTATGTTAGTATAAGATTTAATATATTTATTATATGCATTTGACTCTATTGAACGGCACTACTCCATCGGCTACAGAGCAGAGATTTTTTTTATTTGAAAAAAGAGTCGCGATTTCAAGTCGAAGTTATAGCAAAAATTTTAATCATTTGTCTATACAAGAGAATTTTGTACATTATTTTGAATTATTTTTAATTATTACATTGATAATGAAAATAATTTTTTTCTGCAACGTTGCCAATATCCAATTTCAAATTCCTACTTTAAATTATCGCATCAGACTAATTACCTAATTTTTGATTTACGGTTCTGAAATTTTGAGAAGCATCGAAAATTCACAAAACTCCATGCATTAAGGTTATGGATTTTTCATACACAAACAATAACTACTTATTCTTCTAATGAATTGTTAATATCTGAGTGATTGTTGTCTTCTCCTGACGTTTTACCGATTTGCAATTCTATCTTTTTAGCGCATTTTCTCATTCATGGAAAAAATTTGCTATTGTGCTCGACATGTCCGTCTGTCCGTCCGTCCGTCCGTCTGTCCGTGACTTCACATTTTCGTCGGCGAGAAAATGCGCTCTCTGTCACTCACTGCAGTGATTACTGAGTTATATTTTTTGAAATTCCAGCGATCAATTTTGCAGTCAAATGCGATAACGTTTTTTTTAAGTATTATTATTATTATTGTAATTAATGTTATAATTATTAATACTCTTATTATATTATCATTATTATTATAATTATCGGTATTATTATTATTGTTATTATTTTTATTATAATTTAAATTAGTAATTGAAAATAGAGATTATCCTGATATCTGCTACAAGAGAATTCCGATGGCACGTTATATATACCAAAGGAACTTATAAAATTTCTAAATTGAGCAAAAAATAAGGCAGCGGAGAGGGTCGGTATCACGTTAATAAAGCTGTCATTGCAGACCAATAAATTCTTGGTCAACCGTTGCATTTCTAGAACTTTGCTGCAGGCTTCGAAGATCTAATTTAGTTTTTATTATGTCATATCTCATGTCGAGCGACCCTACACCCGCCATGAGCGTTTACCGTAAGTCTGATTATTAAGACGCGTCTCACGAATGTCGTAAGTCTACGTCGCAAGTGTGATTATCAAGACACGTCTCACGAACGTCGTAAGTCTACGTCGTAAGTGTGATTATTAAGACACGTCTCACGAATGTCGTAAGTCTACGTCGTAAGTGTGATTATCAAGACACGTCTCACGAATGTCGTAAGTCTACGTCGTAAGTGCGATTATTAAGACACGTCTCACGAATGTCGTAAGTCTACGTCGTAAGTGTGATTATCAAGACACGTCTCACGAATGTCGTAAGTTCACCTTATATGCGATTATTAAAACAAACGATGTAAGTCTATGTCGTACAATCGTCGTAAGTGTAATTTTTAAGACACGTCTCACGAACGTCGTAAGTTCACCGTATGTGTGATTATTAAGGTACGTCTCCCGAATGTCGTAAGTCTACGCCGAGAGTTCGTCGTAAGTGTGATTATCAAGACACGTCTCGCGAACGTCGCAAGTCTACGTCGTAAGTTCCCCGTTAGTGTAACAATAACACGTCTCATAGACGTCGTAATCCGACGTCGTAAGTCTGCCGTCACCCGAGGTTCTTCTTGAATTACGATCCCGAGTTAACGGCCGAGCTTTCCGATCCTGACGCTTTTTGCGTATGATGCGTAACTTGGATACGTGCTGCGTAACTTGGATACGTGCTGCGTAACTTGGATAAGTGCTGCGTAACTTGGATACGTGCTGCGTAACTTGGATACGTGCTACGTAACTTGGATACGTGCTGCGTAACTTGGATACGTGCTGCGTAACTTGGATACGTGCTGATGTTGATGACAGTCGCTGACGAAAAACGTTTAGTGGCCAACAGCCCGTCATTGGTGGCCAACTGTCCATCATCGGTGGCAAACTGCACGTCATCGGTGGCCAACTGTCCATCATCGGTGGCCAACTGTCCATCATCGGTGGCCAACTGTCCGTCATCGGTGGCCAACTGTCCGTCATCGGTGGCAACTGCCCGTCATCGGTGGCCAACTGTCCGCTCATCGGTGGCCAACTACCCGTCATCGGTGGCCAACTGCCCGTCATCGGTGGCCAACTGTCCGTCATCAGTGGCCAACTGTCCATCATCGGTGGCCAACTGTCTGCTCATCGGTGGCCAACTGTCTGCTCATCGGTGGCCAACTGCCCGTCATCGGTGGCCAACTGTCCACTCATCGGTGGCCAACTGCCCGTGATCGGTGGCCAACTGCCCCTCATCGGTGGCCAACTGCCCGTCATCGGTGGCCAACTGTCTGCTCATCGTTGGCCAACTGTCCGTCATCGGTGGCCAACTGCCCGTCATCGGTGGCCAACTGCCCGTCATCGGTGGCCAACAGCCCGTCATCGGAGGCCAACTGCTCGTCATCGGTGGCCAACAGCCCGTCGTCGGTGGCCAACAGCCCGTCATCGATGAATTGTTATCATCTAAACGATGATGTTATCAACTGACCGATGTTGTTATCTTCTGAGCGGTTCACCGTTCAGATTGAATTGTTATCATCTAAAATATGATGTTATCCGAACGCTGTTGTTATCAAAACGGTTCACCGTAGTGAGCTTGTTCTCATCTAAACGGTTCAACGGTGAAATTGTTATCTTCTGAACGATTGAACATAGTGAGGTTGTTATCATTCTCTTGTTGATGATACTTTAATCATCATTGCGTTATGCATGTGCTGACCATCATCAATATCATCAAAGCTCTACCATTCTAACGCTCCACTGTGATGAATAATTATGTAGTCAACTGCAGCTGTTCATTCGGATAATGAGTCAAAAATTATATGTATCAGCATTATAAGATGAGGCTTGATTTAATGTATCATTATATTCATGTATGAGCGTAACATACAGTATATGACATTTATATAACAAGATATATTAACATATGTAAAAAAATGAAGTTATAGTGAAGAGAATTGTATTCTTGAGATCCGTTCATCCAATACTTGTACCGTATTGGCTGGGAATAAGAGATCCGTTCAGCCAATACTTGTACCGTTGAATGGCTCCCCAGATCGCCACGATACCAGCGATGACGCTGACGTATCGCCATGCAGCGATGCGCGATATTGCAGAAGTTTACGATGTGAACGCAGCGTTAGCGAATCGTTGCACGGTGCTAGACTGAATTCGTGAATGCGTTGCAAGATAACGCCATGTACAACGTTTTACACAAGGTGGTATGAAAAAAGTATGTGCTACGTTTTAAAGTTTCTTATTTATTTATTTTAAGATAGATCGAACACCCATTTTTCTTTGCAACTGGAATAAACCCGATTGACGATTAGTTTGATTTTTATAATAAATTTTTGGTATTCGAATTAATTCGAAATTAAACGTTGAGTCTTAATGATTTTAATCCCTAATTAATGACAACTCAAAGAGCTCTCATTCCACTTGAAATTTTTTCAGGATGCCAAAGTATATTGCTCTGATTATTTTTTATAATATCAATAATAAAAATAATGATAATAAAATACAAATTATTTTCTGTTTATTGTTAAATTTATTTTATTGATTATTGTTAAAATACAGATTATTTACTGTTATAGAGTACGTAATATTTATACTGAACCGATTTAAGAATATAAAATTTTTCTAACAGTATATCGATAATAATTAGTAAATGGAATCGGATAATTTTCACTTCAATATTAAAAATGGATTAAAAACTTAATAGATCTTGCATGGCTTAACAGACCTTCTATCTAGAAAAGCTGTGCGGAGACATCAACCTTTCCGAACTTTTTGAAAAAAAACGACGTGTTTAAAAAAAATACTTTCCCCTCCTTTTTCTCGGAACTGAATCTGAGCGAAGAGTTCTTACTTGTGTGTTCGTGATCCCGTAACAACCGTGAGTGTTCCGAGCTAGAACACTAGAAGTTGGTTTTGTTCGTAAAAGCTGTTCCTGTTCTAGAGAACAGTAATAATGTGGAAGGCTTTTTTCGGATAAGATGTTCTAAAAAATAACTCCACGTTAAGAACTCCTTATAAGAACTCCACGTTAAGAACTCCTTATAAGAACTCCACGTTAAGAACTCCTTATTGGTATAAATACCAATAAACTGCTCTTTATAATATTTTTTTAATATAGTTCTAGTGCAATTATTTAGTGTTCATATTGCTTAAAAATTAATTATTAATGGTGTGACCAGCGGATTTGTTAAAAATTATATTTTTGTTTCTCTATCGAATTTCCCGGTAAAAATTTAAGTTTTGGTATGAAATAGCACTTAACAGCGATTTAAAATACAATAATACAGCACTGATGTAATTGAGCATACTTTGTATATGTGTACACCTGTATGATGGTTGAACATACATAAACATGCATAATATACATCAGTTGGACTTTGTATGTGTACACATGCATGACAGGAGATGGTTTAACATACATAATATACATCAGTAAGCTGAATATACACTTGTATATGTCCACATACATGACGCTGCTTCATATATTGTTTAGGTTCAAGCAGAAGCCATGTTGGTCTGCCGTGCAATAATAGGTTAGGACTCTACAGTTCCCACGACGAGCGCTCAGCCAGAGATCCTTCCTATTGTAGGATGTCGTCTTATCCTGCGCCAAATTATGGGCGTATTTTGGGTGGCCATCGGTGTGACGCTTAATAGTCGCCGATAAGCCGTGTTTTATTAACAACCAAATTGGTTGTTAAATCAAGAAGCTATTCAAGGATCAGGTGCAGGCAGCGCTAGCCATGATTGTCCATAGCAAAGCTTCCTGCAGTTATGGTAGAATTTTCTGTTCAAATATGGAATAAAAGTTTTTAATTAATTGCTAATGAACTTAAAATTTTTATGCAAATACGGAAGTCGTCAAGTTCTGCTGAAAAAATTCTTGTTAGCTCGTTATAGCTTAGTTTAGGGGAATTTCCAACCCTTTTTTTAAAATGCTGATAACGTCCTCAATCATATTAGGGAATTTTTATGTTTTAAGTAATATATTTATATTAAATATTATTTATATGCCTCATACTCAAAAAAGGTTTATATGACATTCATACCTCTTCTCATACCTCGCTCATACCGATCGCCCATAACACTTATTGAAAATTAACCAATTTTGCAGGTTCTGGAAGCCAATTGATCGAATCAAACCTAATTTCAGTAATTCTTGCTAAATCTCAATTTATTTATTAAGTTATTTTCTTATATAATTTTGACTAAGGTGTCTATTGTATCATTATTACACCGTCAAGCATAGTCTATTGCAATTTTTATTCCTGCTAATTTCAAAGCCTGGAATAAGTTTTTTTTTCGACTGCAAGTAAGACGCCCGCTAAAATTCAGTCTTGTTCGTCTTTTATTGTGCGGAGTTCGCCGCGCGTAAGTCAATTTTAGTTCGACTTTCGCTCGCATCTCACAAAGAAGCGCTGGCGTCACCATCTCCCATGGAAAATATTGTGATACTTTATTTTGGCCGCCTATATGCCGGCCTAGATTTTCATAAAGGTGCAGCAGAGCAGCGCTGCACGCGTTGCATTCATTTTTCTCTGGAGCTAATTTTTTGACCTCAAAAATTGGATTAATTCGAAATTTTTGGGGAGAATACAATTTAAGTATTCAACTTTTTTGTCTCGCGTGCCACGTCCAGGGTTTCATTTATAAATATTTATTATTATTTAAACTATTTATTTAAAGGTACAATATATTTGAATTTTTACATGAATTTATTACATAATATATATTTTGTCCTTAGTTCAGCTACCTAAAATCCTGAGAAAAAATAATAAAAATATGAATAAATAATAAAAATAAATAAAAATACTGAGAAAACTTTATGGGTCATTCTGAAATAGTGATGCATTTTCTGCCAATAACACTGATGCAGCTTTTTGCCGGTCTACACCGGGAACACTTACGCAAGAACGGAAAGTGCAGCAACATTTGGACAAAATCTCACTCATTTCTCCGGGTGCATGTTTGGCTGCCACAGCCATTAAATTTCACGGACGTAACAAATATGCTTATACAGAGCCTAATTTAATGAATAGATTGAATAGTGATTTAATATAATTATACTGTAGGTATAAATTGTAACCAACGGCAGGCCAGCTTAGCACAAGGCCGTGCGGTGTCTAATTATTAATTCAATTATTTAATCTACTTAGTTTCTATTGTGAGCTATACTCGAATAATAGTTTAAATAGTGCATTTATGATGATATTTATATTTATTTACTTCTAATAATAATTGTTGTAATTTATATCTATTGATTTATTATTAATTTTATTACAGCTATTTCTTTATTATTAGTTACAAGTTTGAAGTAAATTCAGATTATAATTATTATGGCTAATTAAGATGGCTTGATGGTAACAGTTTATTATAACAATTATCGCTTTAATAAAATAGCTTGATCATTACGAAAATAAAATTATCAATTTAAACAGCAAAGCCTAATCATTTCTCACGATAATTATTATAATTGTTGCATTAATTAACTAATATAATATCAACTATAATATGGTATGCAATAATTTCTGCAAATTGTCAATTATTTTGACAGTAATGCAATTTTAACCTCATAATTTCATTTAACAATTAAAGCAATAAGTACCAAATAACATGTATATTTTTTGACACCTAATTAAAAAATTAAAAAAGTTTTTTCCCAAATACCAAGTGCGGACAGTGGGCTGCATTGATCATCACGTCGTAGTTCAGTCTGGGACACATTTTTCTGGGTGTAGTAGTTACGGGATGGATATTCTCCTGTAGGCCTTTAAATTATATTTCCAACTTACCTTCTTACTATTATGATATAAATATTTCACGTTCTACGTACGTTACGTGTCACGTATGTTACGTGTTTTTACGTACGTCACGTGTTACGTACGTCACGTGTTACGTACGTCACGTGTTGCGTACGTCACGTGTTACGTACGTCACGAGTTGTTACGTACGTCACGAGTTGTTACGTACGTCACGTGTTACGTACGTTACGTGTCACGTACGTCACGTGTTGCGTACGTTACGTGTCACGTACGAACCTCTGCCGCAATGCCCGTGATGTGACGCGTTGTACGACCGAGGCTCGTCACGCTTTATAACGAACGTAGCGCAAAAACGTTACGCAATTCAACGTTATGGTCGAATATGTTTTTTTAGTGCGTCTTCTCAAAAATTGCTGATCTTTTTAATATATTCAGTCTTTTATAGTCAGATTTATTTACATTTATTGATTAAATCTTCTTGATTTATAGTATTCAACTTATAGTATTTATTTAATTTCCAAAAATCAAGTGATTGCATCGCCAACAATGATGCAACCACGGTGCAGCCCCAACCACGGTGCAGCATCAACCACGGTGCAGCCCCAACCACGGTGCAGCATCAACCACGGTGCAGCCCCAACCACAAAACACCAGCGCTTGGACTTTCTCTCCCACATTTCTTGCGGTGCTGTGACAGAATTTGACCGCGATTGCTGTCCCTAAGTTTTTGTTCTTCCCCTAAAGTTCTTTATGGATTTTCCCGCGCATAATTACCAGTTCTAAGTCATAATTACGAGTTCTAAGTTCTGCTCGGTGGACTTGGTCAGAACTTTCTCTTTTAATGAAGTAGAAGAAGCGATCTTCTTTTGACAAACGGGAGCGCGCGTGTGGGAAGCGGTGGCAACCGCATCACGTACACACAGGGAAATGAGTGAGAATTTGTCCAATTAGTGATGTATTTTTTCACTCAGGGAAATGAGTGAGAATTTGTCTAAATTGTGATGCATTTTTGTCATTGTGTGAGTCATCCTGACCCAGTTTGACACGGTAACAATGTGTATCAGTGCTACGCCAGTTCTCTGCCTGTGCTGTATTCAAGTGTCACAATTTGGCCAATGATCCATTTATTTATTAAAGTATACCTACAATGTTCAAAATTAAGGCAGAATTATCGACGGACTGAAGTTAAGTGTTATTTATCACTACACGGAATTTTATTGAGAAAATACGTATTGTGGTTTATAATGGAACTGTCATAACACAACATGCGACATAATTCTGATACTTTTGAATTATATCATTAATATAACATTGCAATTGTAAACATATTGAGTGTTCAAGAGCATATAACTTAGTAATATCTATTATAATTGTTAGCACTCTTGCAAAACCCCAAAAAAAAGGCATATGTTTAGCGGGAGCATTTCGACCTTTTTTTAGTGCTTAATTCGCGTTCATTCAATTTGTAATTGAAAAACGTCTTTTTATTAGCAGTTCATCCAGAATTAAAATTTACAAGAGCCCCGAAAACATTGTTATTATTTATAATTATTATCATTATTACACCCTCCATCAAAATAACTATAAGAGAAATTTACACGTGTAAATAAGAGGAATACCTATAGGATTCACTGAGGATCATAACCTGGTAACTGTTCTTCCTGCACAGTGTGATCTTGAAAATTATTTTGATCTGCACTTTTGATCTTGAAAATTATTTTGAAAAATTAGTTATTAGTTGATCTTTATTAGTTTATCCTGAAAAAAAATTATTTGCGCTCTTCTGTAAACAAATTACTTCAAATTAGTATAACAGAACAAGATAGTGCATTTTTTAAGTTTCTCCGGTTTGTTGTCTTCATTAAATTTCACCTGCCACTTCATTGTCGGCTCCAAATTTCTCCACACATTTTTTTGACTGATGACCAATAAATAAATTTTACGAGTGTTCACGAAAATCATTTGTCCAGCCTGATGCTGTGCATGCTTTTCCCTAACGAGAACTCCATTTGTGACGTGAGCTTTCACGAGGCTTTCGTACGAGCCTAATTGTTTTGTGAACGAGCGTTTGGTTATTGTCTGTTATTGTGCTGTAAACGAGCTTTGTATGCCTTTGGTTATTGTTTGTCATTGTGCTACGAACGAGCTATATATGCGTTTGGTTATTGTCAGTTATTGTGCTGTGAACGAGCTTTGTATGCCTTTGGTTATTGTCTGTTATTGTGCTGTGAACGAGCTTTGTATGCCTTTGGTTATTGTCAGTTATTGTGCTGTGAACGAGCTTTGTATGCCTTTGGTTATTGTTTGTCATTGTGCTACGAACGAGCTTTGAATGCGTTTGGTTATTGTCGGTATTTGTGCTACGAACGAGCTTTGTATGCGTTTTGTTAATGTCTGTTATAGTGCTGTGTACGAGTTTTGTTATTGTCTGTTATTGTGCTGTGAGAGAGTTTTGTTATTGTCTGTTATTGTGCTGTGAACGAGCTTTGTTATTGTCTGTTATTGTGCTGTAAACGAGCTTTGTAAGCGTTTTGGTATTGTCTGTTATTGTGCTGTCAATGAGCATTATACGAGTTTTGATATTGTCTTATAAACGAGGCTAATTTGTGTCTGTGTTTTGAGTGGTGGCTGGCTGGGATATGTTTACTTCCAAGGCTGATTGTCGAGCTAAGTATATGGAGCTAAAAACATATAAAGTAAATATCATAACTGGAGCATGAATATTCTACGAATGTGCGCAATTTTCTTGAAAAATTTCTTGTAGACGATGATAGACCAGAGGTTGGCCGACGCTAAGTCTGTTCTAATGCCATGTGAGACCATACATGTCATGTGAGACCATACATGTCATGTGAGGCCATGCATGTCATGTGAGGTCATTCATATCATGTGAGGTCATTCATATCATGTGAGGCCATACATGTCATGCGAGGCCATACATGTCATGTGAGGCCATACATGTTACGTGAGGCCATACATGTCATGTGAGGCCATACATGTCATGTGAGGCCATACATGTCATGTGAGGCCATACAAGACGTGTAATGTCATACATGTCATGTGAGGCCATACATGACATGTAATGTCATACATGTCATTCGAGGCCATACATGCATTAATGCATCGCGGATATAGTTATGAATTTCTCGTGCCTGTAGCGCTCATGTAGCTCAAAAGTTTGCTGGCAAACTTTTAATGAGTTGCGAGCTAAGTTACTGCCTGCGGTCCTGCCCAAGTTGGGCAAGTTACACTGAGTTGGTCAAGTTCAGAAATGCCAGGGTTTGTCGGGTATAAAATTTTTGATACATGTTAATGGTATGGCCGCAATACTACAATACTACAGCCTGTCCATTCATCTAAACTCATTGATGGTATGGCTGCAATACTACAATACTACAGCCTGTCCATTCATCTAAACTCATTGATGGTATGGCCGCAATACTACAATACTACAGCCTGTCCATTCATCTAAACTCATTGATGGTATGGCCGCAATACTACAATACTACAGCCTTTCCATTCATCAAAACTCATTGATGGTATGGCCGCAATACTACAATACTACAGCCTTTCCATTCATGTAAACTCATTGATGGTATGACCGCAATACTACAATACTACAGCCTGTCCATTCATGAATTCGTGCAAAACATTGCCGTTGTAGTAGCCGCGGGTGTTTCTACTAACGAAGGATCATGGAAGAGTGATGACTGGCCGCTCATGACGCCACCCTGATTTTCAATTAGGATCGCTGGAATATAGGCCAGAGTGCGGGGCAAGTTTTTGCTTCGTTGCTTTTCTTTGTCCGGGAACTCTGCGTTTAGCGGAACTTGGGATCCGTATTTCATATATTTCATACATGATATATTTCATTTCATATATAACACTGTCTCAGCGCAACTTGATATACCTAGTTTATATATTTCATATATGACATATTTCATGTATGATACCTATATTTCATATATGATATATTTTGTATATGATATATTTCATTTCAACTATAACACTGCATTAGCGCAACTACTTGATATACCCAGTTTATATATTTCATACATGATATATTTAATTTAATATATAACACTTTATTAGCGCAACTCGATGTACTCAGTTTATATATTTATTATATTATATATTTCATTTCCTATATCACACTGCACTAGCGCATCTTGAAACACGTAGTTTATATATTTCATGCATGACATATAATACTGCATTAGCACAATTTTTTATATACGCATTTTGTATATTCTAAAACATGTTTATATGTTTACGAAATTCATGGTGTGATAAAAAGAGTCTTTTAAGGCTTTAATTTTAGCGTTAGCTTTTATAACGCGAAGTTTGCGCTTAAAATTCTTTTATGTGGTAACTTTTCTAGGAAATCCTATAAGAACTTCCTAGTAGATTCATGTCAGGAATAACTTTTCTCTAGTCGCTCCTAAATTAACTTTTCTCTAGTCGCTCCTAGGGTAACTTCCCTCTAGTCTCTCCTAGAGTAACTTCCCTCTAGTCTCTCCTAGAGTAACTTTCCTCTAGTCTCTCCTAGAGTAACTTCCCTCTAATCTCTCCTAGAGTAACTTTTCTCTAGTCGCTCCTAGAATTACTTTCCTCTAGTCGCTCCTAGAATAATTTCCCTCTAGTCTCTACGAGAGTAACTTTCCTCTAGTTTCTCCTAGAGTAACTTCCCTCTAGTCTCTCCTAGATTAACTTTCCTCTAGTCTCTCCTAGAGTAACTTTCCTCTAGTCTCTCCTAGATTAACTTTCCTCTAGTATCTCCTAGAGTAAATTTCCTCTAGTTTCTCCTAAAGTAACTTGCCTCTAGTCTCCTAGAGTAACTTTCCTCTAGTCTCTCCTAGAGTAACTTTCCTCTAGTCTTTCCTAGAGTAACTTGCCTCTAGTCTAATAGAGTAACTTTCCTCTAGTCTCTCCTAGAGTAACTTGTCTCTAGTCTCCTAGAGTAACTTCCCTATAGTCTCCTAAAGTAACTTTCCTCTAGTCTCTCCTAGACTAACTTTCCTCTAGTTTCTTCTAGAGTAACTTGCCTCTAGTCTCCTAGAGTCACTTTCCTCTAGTCTCTCCTAGAGTAACTTTCCTCTAGTCTCTCCTAGAGTAACTTTCCTCTAGTCTCTCCTAGAGTAACTTTCCTCTAGTCTCTCCTAGAGTAACTTTCCTCTAGTCTCTCCTAGA